>NC_056731.1:438773533-439068533 GCF_019279795.1 Protopterus annectens
GTCCATGATTTTCAAGGACATTCCTGATAGTGACTCAAATTACCCTTAATAAATAATGACATTACAAGAAAAGCTCATCCAGACTCTGCTACAACTTGCTGTGAGGGAAAGGTTAGTTTGTTTTTGCTTTCTTGTATTTTGTATTGCTTTATTGCCTTCTTCTATTTGTATATTATGATTCATTTTCTTTACACTGTGTTTTACTTGTATTCTGCTTTTAAATGCATATTTAAACTAGGAAAGAGACTACAGTAGTGTCTCTTGTGAGTCACACAGAAACTCTTATGAAATTACGTTTTTCCCTATTTTCCCACCCTGGTGGTGTTGTGTTTTTAAACTCAACTGTCTTTCTAGTTGCCTGTCCTTTATGTTAATTTGACCACATATCTTCTTCCCTCTCCTGTTTCGTTGGCTATTGTGAGTAAGCAACAGATTATCATTTTGTGAACTAACTCCCCTTCAATTATTTAAATTTATTGGCCATCCCACTAACTGCTTAGTGCACACTGCAGCTCTTAGGATATTAATCCATTTTTTCATCTTACCTTTAAAATCTGCAACATCTACTGCAAGACCACCAGTTACTGGAGAGCGCACATTCTGCCTGTTAGTAATCATCTTGGAATTAGTGCTTCTGTTTTGCTCCTGGTGAGAGACGGAACATAGGAACATTATTTCCTGGAGACTGCTGATCACCGGAAAGCCTAACAACTACTTCATATGTGCCAGTTTGGACTTTTTGCTTATATTTTGCTCCTGGTAAGAGAAGGAGTAGAGTGCAGAGATTCCTGACTCTTCTTGGTTGGGAAGTGAGTGCCGGTACTGAATCTTCCTGATTGGTCTGGTTGCTATTTGAAGCAACTACCAGGAAAATGCTACAAAAAATCCACAGACCTTTATATTATCTGGGACAAGACTGTGGATCTCCAGACAGGCTGTGGCCTGCTTCTCATCTTGAGATTCATTCTACTGTTTTGCTTCTGGTGAAGGAAGAAGCAAAGGAGCATTGTATCCCAGCAGAGTGAAGCTGTGGTGAGACCAACACTAATAGTAGTCAGCTAGTAGCTATTCAGGTCATTCCCCCTTTTCATCATTCTTGACAAGCTAATTCTTTCTTTTCATTAAGTACGGCTTGATTTGCTTCTAACTTCTGAATCAGAATGTCTGCCTAAATACTTTATCCATAAATCATCAGGGTCTACTTATTAGTTTCTCCTCAAGTGTTTGGCAGTGCCCTGTATAGACACAGACACCCTGAGTTGATATTTTACCTGTAAAAGCACCATTGACATTTCACCGATACCTAGATGCACATAGGACAACTTCTTTGCAATGACATGCACTGTCCCTTGAGTTACAAGCCTGATACTCCTGGCATTACTTTATATTCTCACTCTAACTGTGTAATCAATAAAAAAAAAAGATCTGTTGCCATGGATATGAACTTTCCCACTATCTCTTTTACCAGCTTGTTGGTCTTGGGCATCCTGAGGAAATGTAGAAATTGCCTCATGTTTACTGACAATCTGTTAATTCTCAAACTGTTACTGTATGTGAGAGATGCATTTATAAAATGCTACTGGAGGCAATGCTCTCACATAAAAGCATTCCTAATGTCAATAATGTTGTCAGTAGTACACACACTGTGCCTATCACACACAATTCAAAGCAGTCACATAGACCCACATATGATGAGGCCCTTAAATGTAACCTTCCTAAACCCCAAAAACCTTCTAGATGAAGTACACATAGCAAGCACCCTCAGCAACTCTAAATGCACTCTTTCAAAACAACACCCACATCAACACATATAGCTACATCTATTGGAACCTCTACTTCTAAGCCCATAAGGCAAACAATTACAGAATTCAACATTCTAGTCTTTGGAGACTCCATTGAGAGACACACTGATGTCCCTCTCACCAGTCTGAGTAAGGAGAAAGTCACTGTCAGTTGCTTATCAGGGCTCAGGATCTGCCACATTACACATGCACTCAGGTCATTGGACCACAAGTACCAGTATGACTCAGTCATAGTCCATATTGGTGTAAATGACATGGGACATACCTCCCTAGATTGGATCTACTTTGGAAGCTTGAACTTTCAAAACTCTGAACTTAAGATGGTCGAGACCATAACATTGAAGTTTTGAAAGTTTGAAACTTCAATTAAAAAACGTTTTTACATTTATGCCGAGGGGGTCCCCCTGCACCCCCCACACCCCCTGATAATTAAATATAGCAACTCTGAGATCACACTACAGTGAAGAGAACAGTAAATTTCCCATTCTGCGTTGTATGGCGATCTCCATTTAAGCCATTTGAAGTTTCAAAACTTCAGTCTTATGGTCTCGACCATGTGAAGTTCAAAATTTTCAGACTTTGAGCTTCCAAAGTAGACCACCCCTAGACTAGACATCATGGAGGTCTTAGAATATGTGTCCAAGGCTGGTATAAGCCTGGCAATGAGTAGCAATTTACCTTCAACAAGGGCGATGCCACAGTATGAATCAAAGATGACTGACTTTAATAATTGGCTTAGTTTCTGGTGTCATTCTGAGGTAGTGCAATATTTGTCAGCATGGAAGAAGATGGTCAACAGGCCATGCTGCTTTGTCAGGGATGGTCTGCACCTCTCCCCTCTAGGCTTTCAAATATTAGCTAAAACATTGTACTCCCCCCATAATGCCTTTTTTAGGTAATGCCAAACTGAAAGTATTTGGACATAGCAAATCAAAACCAAGAAAAATCTAAAGGTGTAGCAATAAAATAATTAGTTACAACAACTATTTCCAATTTAGTTCATGATTCAGGCCCCTGGTAAAAGAGTATTGTATTTCAAAATAAAAACAGCTTCCTTGTGCAACTATACTTTTTTTAACAGTGCATCATCTCCTATTTTAATAATCATTAGGGACATAAAAAAACAAAAAATGGAAAGTCCTATTGCTGCTCATTTTATGGAAAATCACAACAGTGATTTCACATTATTACAAGCAGCAATTTTAGAAAAAGTGTTTATTAAAATAGGAGATGCTGCCCTGTTAAAAAATTTTATTGTTGCACAAAGTAGCTGTTTTTATTTTGAAATACAACACTTTCACCAGGGGGCCTGACTCATGAACTAAATTGGAAATATTTGTTGTAACAAATTATTTTATTGTTTTATTGGTTATTAGGTTTTTTATGTATATAGGGGATGGTTTTGTAATGAATGTTACTTCTTGAAGGCTGTTTGGACGAGGTGCTAAAGTGCACTAAATGTTGGATCTGTATCCTGTTGTTTCTGCTTTTCGTGCGTGGTTTGATGAATTTGGCGGTTTTGCAAAATCTAAAAGTATTACTGCTCACTGCTTGGAACCTAAACAAATAATTCTACTCCCTCAAAGCTCTCTAAACCCTAGAGAATGCTGACGTCTTTGTGGTCATTGAGACATGGTTTAAAGCCACAGAGAACACACCATCAGTGCAAGGTTAAAATGCCTTCCACACATTAAAACCAGCTACTACACAGACAAGGACTAAAGGTGGAGGTGTCTCGATTTACATCAAAAATAAATATATCTCAAAGCTGGTCAGACATGACAATGCACTTGAGCTTCTCCGTGTTTAAATCACCATTGGCAAAAATCCATTACCACTTCCTAACAAGTTATAGGCCCTAGTCTTTGACTCAGGAAATTCATACCATGTAATTAAATTTATTGGAAACACTCACCATCTAACTCAATACCATATTTATAGGTCACTTTAATTACCCCAGTATTAAATGGGAATCATATATGACACCAAACTTAGAGGCACAGAGATTCCCAGATTTTGTAAACACAAACTCCCTGGACTAGATTGCCAATGCACTAACAAGGGGTGCAACCATACTGAATCTGGTCTTCACTAATATGGGAGAGTGCTCCACACCCCCTAGTATAAAGTATTTTCTGGTAAGGTCAGACCACAAAATGGTCTCCTTTGAAGTAAAGATATAACCTGGAATCCCAGCTAACCCTGGAATATTCAGGAACTACTCTAAGGCTAACTTCCTACTGTTAAGGGATAATCTTGCAAAATTTCAAGCCCCCATAAGCCCTGAGGACACTGCTGCCTATGCAAAACTGTTCACAGAAATCCTGTACAAGCATGTTAACAATTCCATAGAGGCAGCTATACCCAGCAGGAAAAAGTACAGAACTAACTCAAGAAACAAGCCACACTGCTGGAATCACAACATCAACATGCTGTATAATAGAAGGAAGGAAATCATGGCAAAGATTTGGAGGTGCAGCACCTTGCAGGATGAAAACACTCTCATCAAACCAAATAAACAACTCAAAGCACAAATAAAGTCTAACAAAGCCAAATATGAAGTAAAGTGGGTCTCCCAGGCCAAGGACAGCCAGAAGATATTCTTTAGCTATGTCCATAACCTCAAAGTCAATACACAATTGTGTGCAGAGCTCATTGTAAATGGAGCCACCTATACTGAGTCAGAAGATATTGCAAACCTACTGGCTGACAAATTCAGCTCCAACTTTACTCTTCTCTCCCCATCAACCTTCCCTCAGGAAATACCATCAAATATAACTTCTCCTGATATCACTAAGGAATAGGCCCTTAATGCTCTATCTAAGGCCAAGAATACTGCATCAACGGGCCCAGACAATATCCCAGGATGCCTTCTAAATAGCATGAAACATGATTTAGCAAGCCCTCTAGAATTGCTATTTAACTATAGCCTCTAAACAGACTTTGTGCCTCATGATTGGAAAACAGCAACAGTCATCCCTCTGCACAAAAGTGGGCCCTCTACAGACCCTGGAGCTACAGACACATAAGTCTCCCTAGTCTCATATGCAAAAATATTGAAAGACTTATCATGGAAATGATCAATAATGACATAAGAAACTGCCAGACACTGTACTCACCCCAGTTTGGTTTCATCTACTCAACCCGGTGGACTTCTTTGAGAAGGTCGTTAAAGCAATGGATGAGGGCAAAATGGTTCACATTGTCTACCCTGACCTGGCTAAGGCATTTGACACAATTCGCCACTTGGGCATTGCTGACAAACTTAAGAGATTAGGTACAAACCCTTATAAGTTAGAACTGGGGAGTCCACCTTTACAAAGAAGACATTGGATTCCCTCAGGGATTGGTCCTGGAACTGTTCCTTTTTGTTACTTACTTTTCTGAAGTCAAGGCCAATGTCAAAGGTCTCTGGCTGACTAAATTTGAAAATTATTACAAATTAATAGCTGTCATTGAATCGTCCACTGACACAGACAAATAACTGGTGCCAGAGCCATGGACTAAAACTAAATGCCAAGAAATATATAATAGTAACCTTCAAGAAGTCATCCACTGCTGGAAACTATCATATTGACAACACACTCCCCGGAGTTAACCCAGTAGTCAGGGACCTGGGGACACACATAAACAGTAATCTAACCTTTGACCATAACATGTCTACAGTAGTGAGGAAATCATTCTATGTTGGCAACTTATAAAGAAAGGTATGGCATCTAGGTCCAAATAAGTCATTGTTCCACTATATTCAACATTCATCAGACCTATTATTGACTACAATGCTCCATTTGGTATGTATCTAACCAAGCACATCCAACAATGGGAATGTCCCCAGAGGTCCTCACTAAAAGTATACAGGGTATAAGTAACATATCCTATGCAGACTGCCTCAAGGACTTATCCTTGTATTCTGTCTCCTACAAACTGGAGAGGGGAGATGTATGCCTGGCATACAAGGTATTGTTAAACCTCAGTCTGATGTACCTCCTGCATATCTGCAAAACAAAGAACACCAGAATTAACCATTCTAAAGACTTAAGCCTTACCTGTGATATAAATTAAATATAAATTAGACCTGCTGGACAGACAGGTATGTATACCAGAGTCTAATCCTTCTCTGGAACTTGCTCCCCATCCATGTGAAGCAGAGTTCCTCCTTAACCCAATTCAAGTGTAACTTGGACAATTGGATGGGGAACAGGAAGTTCATGCCTGGTTTGGCATCGATGTCTCAAATGGACACAGGCAGTCTGTAAATGGCTCATTTCCCAGGCCCATGCTTACACTTATCAAGGGTAACAGAACTTGTCAGAGATTTGAGATGCATGGCTAAGCTTAATAAGACCCTTGTGGTCATTAGCCTAGTACACACCTATGAACAATAATTAGAATTATATATTTCGTGTATGTTAATTAACATTCAATTATTCTGTCAATGTGTCAGTTTAATAACACTAAAATTTTAAGAGTGTCCCTGATTGTTTCTGATTACTTCTGTATTTCTCCCTGATTCTTTTGAGATTTGTCCCTGATTGGATGAAAGCTATGGCGTAGGGTAAAACCACACTTTTATTATCAACATTTGTGTGGTAACATGATATATGATTACTCCTTTACTGTTATCAGACATTTTTGAGAGATGAGGGGAATGAGGACATCCTTTCCCCAAAACCATCTGATTCCCATATAAAAGGGTATTGCATGTTGATTTCCACAACAGAGCACAAGTGATTTGCCTTGTGTTATCTTCATTTATTTTGTACTCAAGAAAGGCTACTAAGAGTTCTTAATATATCTACAATCAGCAAAGTTGAGTGATCTAGATTTGACAAATGAACAACAATGTCATTACAAAATAAGGAAAATGCATACAGTAAGTCTGCTGAGGAAATGTCTACAGTTCTTATCTGACTGGCTCATCATGCAAGACTTTCTAAATAAAGAAAAACATAACTGGAAAAAAGATACTGCAACTGAAGTATAAAGGCTTTGATAATCTGGATATTTTAAATCACACTTGGGACTGATAATATTTTAAGATGGGTCTCTTCATAATAAGAACCTTAAAATGAAGCAATATTTAAATTTCACAAAGATATAACTGAAGATGAGCTGAGAATCAGTGAAGATTTATGGTCTTTGGTAAACTTATCTTGCATGAGAATGCTTTAACATTGTTATGTGTGTGTCTACTTGGTACAAATCCGCCTGGTAACCTGAAATTACTTCAGTTCAAAGGGGAACGCATTTCTTAACAATGGTAGCAAACAGTTTGTAAACTCAGTAGAACATATTGGATCTGTCATAAAAAAGGATGGGAAGATAAAGGGCTTTTCTCACAATGTACGTATGGCAGAAAACCATATGAAACAGTCTGATTCTTAATGCCTTATTAAGCAGCACTTTATTAATTGAATGTGTAATTTGTTATGAGAAGAAAGAATACATGTCAAATTGTAATCTGTCGTAGCCAGAATGTTTGCCTTTATGGCAGTTTTTAAGAGCCCCAGATGCTTCCTATTCTGAACAAAGTTTTACAGGAGTTTTATGACTGGGATTAGAAATCCTGCACAAAGCACACACTTGATTTGATTTTCCATATTGGTGTGGAGACATCTAGGCTCATCTTGGAGCCACACCCCTGTGTCTGAGTGTGTACCTGGTGTCAACAACATTTGCATTCTGTTAAAAGATTTATACAGAGCAATTGTTGGGAATCTTTTCAAAGATACACCATCCTGCTGCAAGGAACTTAACCTGTATATTTATTAATCAAGTGAAGACAAAGTCTCTTAAGAGTATTTTATCACTTCAAGTTTATTTTATCTTTCTTCATGCTTTGTTCACCATTAAATACAGTGAAATAATTAGGCCAGTGCATAAGATGGCCAGCTTGTATGATGTTAGAGGTACAGACTAGTACCAGCAGCAGTACTAGGGCTGTATATGTGCAATTATTTAGTTTATTTATTTATTTGTTGGCATTTCATTACTGGAAAAGTTTGACTGGGTAGAAGCCCATTTTCAGTGGAGGCCTTGGAAGAAAAGCTCCAAATTATTACAAAATATTACCAGAACAATACTTTTACGATCTTCAAAAATAAAACAAAACATCTGCAGTTTAAATAATTATAACAAATTAGGCATAATACAAAAAATGGTTAAGAATTAATACATAGTACATGACAATCCTTTAATATTTAGAGAAATTTTAGACAGATTGCAGAGAAATTAAAGGTAGGTTAGTGTAATACAAATAAGAATTGCAGTATAAAGAGAGGGAAAAGAGGCTCATGGCATATTTAGAGAGAAAGTCAGAGATAAGAATTAGATATCAGTAAGGAAGTAAGTGAAGAAAGGAGAGTAAGAAGGTATAAGGAATGGAAAGGTGTTTGTTCACATTTAGGAATATAGGTTTATTAAGTGGAACTTTTCAATAATTCACTTTTTTATTTTTGGTCTGTTCCTCATAAAATTTGTAGTTTTCTGGTAAGTCACTGAGGACTGAAGTCATTAAATAATAGCTTCATTATTTCAGGCGTCATATTCTTCAGAAAATGTATACCTGCTAACACAATACCTGTTATTCTAACAACTTTCTAAGTTTATAAAAGCAATATTTAAATTATGTTGCTATTTTTGGGCTTTGTCCTCACGTTATTTTTAGCTTTGTCCAGATTTCTTGTGCAGCTATGCTAAGAGGTTGAGAGAGGTATCATAGAACTCTCTTTCAGCTATCAAGGTTTGGAAGGAATGTCCAGATTTTAGCTCCATGTTTTTGGTCTGTGTTCCTCATACCTGGCAAAATACTAAAAAGCAATGTCTTTTGGCTTTTCTTGGTTAGGGGTCACCACAATGGATCACCGGTCCGCAGACTGATTGGCAGTGGTGTTTTTATTGTGTTGAGTTGTCCACCTGGTGCCCAGCCTTCTCAGAAGGCACACACATACTCACATGCACCTACCTGTATGTCTTTAAATATTAATCGACTACAGGGAGGACATGCAGACTCCTCACGGTAGGCACTCTAGCCGAGAATCAAACCGGAGAACCTCTTGCTGCGAGGTGACAACACTAATTGCTGCACCACCACAGCCAAATATAACTGGCAAATTACTAAGGATATAACAGTAATAAAATATAGATATATATTTGTGTTTCAAACTTTCTCTATTCATCAGAAAATGAATGCTAACAACACAAATCCTGTTGCCTTTTGTAGGAAGTTTATAAGAGATCAATTTGTCCATATTTTTAGGCCTTTGCCCCCACCCCCATTATTTTAGTCTTTGTCCACACTTCTTGAAGAGGTTGAGAGGTATGCAGAAATGCATTAATGTACCAAAGAGCAATAACATGTTTTTATACTCCTTCCAAATTCTGCCACATTATGCCATGCAGGATAAAGGCTATCCCTCTTAATCCCACCAAAAATGTTTTTATTGTTATTGATTTATTTATTTGTTTTAGAAAGGGTGGTGATTTAATTTACATTTAAATAATGACAATAATTAGTTATAGATTTCAGAAAATGTATATGAATTCATTGTATCTCAAGTTACTAGTACTAATATTGTAAAAGTGTCCCTTGTTCTTCTACAGCTATTTTTACTTGAAATACCTTGTACATTAGGAGTAAAAACTGTGTTCACCTAAACTACTAGACCGCAGAGTATATGCTTGGTCATTGGCTTTTTTTATTCACCTTGCAATTTGGGGTCTCACAGTCACTTTTTCTAGTGACTACCTAGGTTAAGTATCTGGATATACTTCCATTGGGTTTGCTGTTTGTGCTATAGGCTTATTTGCTAATCATGGCTATTGACTCATCTAAACGTCCTCCTGCTGCTATTCTCTTAAGTCCTCTTGATTACAGTTATTTTCTCCACTGTAGGCTATTCTACACTCAGCAACTTGTGTTTCTGAAGCTATATTCATAGTGACTATCTTGTAAAATCATTTGGCTGCATTCCCATTGAGTTACTGTTGAGTGATAAGCTTATCTTGGTTTCTAAGTGGCTAGAGGCTCACCTAAAAACAATTCTTCCTACTGCTGCTTATTCAGCTTATTTGATTACAAATTATATGCTCTATAATATGCCATTTCTATGTAGCAGTTGTGTTTCTGCAGTTACTTTTTCAAGGGACTACCTGGTGTAATAGCTGGATGAATGTCAATGCATTTACTGATCTGTTATAAGCTTATCTGATTTAACTGACTAGCAACAGTTCTCTCACTGTTACTTTCTCAGTTTTGTTTGTTTACAAGTTATATACTCCATTTACCAAGTAGAAAAGTATGAATTGTGTTTCTGCAGTTATTTTCTAGAGACAACCTTGGATTATGTAACCAAAAGTATGTCCTGGCATTTACTGTTATGTTATGAGCTGATCTTCTTCTACAGTGACTCCCTTAACCCTCTTTACATTTAACAAGCTAGAGACTCAATTTAATCATTGTAGGCTTATCTTCCCACCCAGTAACTGCATTTCTGCATTCATATTATTAGCGACTACCATAGTTAGTTCTTTAGAAGGATTTCCAAGGGTTTACTGCATTATTCTACTCTCAACAAGCTAGCAGCTGGTTCTATATTATTATAACTTAATCTAACAGCATTTGAACCTTGGTATTATCCTTAATTGTACAACAAAACTGGTATTGTTTTTAGAAAACTTTGCATTATGTTGTAATGTATGCAGCAAAGTTTGCATTATTTCTCCAAATGTTCAAATACTATCTGTAAACTACAAGCAGTTTAACTTCTCTTCATGGTCTACCATTCCACCACATTCACATTTTATCCTCTTACTATACTTTTCTACTCAATTCACTTGCAAATAGTCATTTCAATTACTTCTTAGTATTCTTAACCTCTCCCCTAGCCTTTCCTTTTCTCCTCCAGTCTTTCTCATCTAACATCGCTCCCCTCCTTTTATTCCAGATCTCTTTATCCACCAAACCAACCAAACAAGCTTCAGGGCAAAAGAATCACTATCAACTGAAAAAGAAACCCAGCATCATCAAAGGGTCTGACTCTGTGGTTTGATGAGTGCTAGCATAAAGCATCACTTGCTACACTACCTCTAGTCCCAGACTTAATAATATATGTTGCTTTATTTCTGAAAAGCTAACACTGTAACCTAACTGTATTACTACTATTACTGTTCAAGAGCTCTGCGTACATCACCAGAACATGCATAACTCCTGTAGATCGTAAGGTAAAATGTATGCTATATCTTTAAGAAGCATGTGAGGCTGAATATGCATGCATACAGTATATGTTCTGCATGTGCAATCCCCTAATGCCATTTTGAAGGAGTAGCCAGGGAGTGAGCGTGCAAGATGCCATTAGTCTGTATATAAGTTATTTTAGTTGGAGTCAATAGTCAACAGTTGTAATGTGTTTGTATGAAAATAAAGCTGCTTGAACAGAACCCAAGAAGACTCTTTATTCATGTCCTAGATATGAAAGTGACATGGTGTCAGAACTGGGATCGAAGAGAGAAGAATATGTAGAGCTATGAGGTGCAAAGATGACAGTGAAGGTAAAACTGAGAGAAAAGAGCACAAACATAATCAAAGGTAATGAGAAATTGCACAAACTATTTATTTGATATGAAATCTAATAAAGGCGTATTACAAGGGCACAAACTGCATTATCAGGCAAGCAGAAAGTCTGAAACGTTTGTTAACTAAAGAAAATGTTTAAGATAAATGTATTTGATGGAATGACTAACTGTAAAGCAAAATGAGCATGTTTAAAACAAAATTAGTATGTTTAAAACAAAAATGAGCATGCTTAAAACAAAATGAGCATGTTTAAAATAAAATGAGTACATTCAAGGCAAAGTTGGGCATGTTTAGAATAAAATGAGCACAAGAAAAGTATATTGGCCGTGAAAAGGGCTTAAATGAGAAAAACAAATATAATAATGAAAAATAAAGGTCACATTGAGCAAAATAAAGCAAGGCGACTGCATGTGTTTTGGCAAAGTGCTGTATTTGGGCATAACTATAACTTAATATTGTATCAAGGGCATAACTAGAGTTATTCAAAGTATCTCAAAGTGTGTAAAAGTGCTTACAGTGTGTGCTTATTACTGTGCATATATTTCAAAGAGTTTATTGTGTGCAAAGTGCAACTATTTTGTGTAATGCAGTCAAAGCATAGCCATTTCAATAACTTTCTTGTGCACAGTGCCACCATTACAGAGTGCTTCTTGTGCTATAAACAGTTGCCTAGTACGGTTCCACCATTATGAGGACATTTCAGTATGCTGTGTGCAGTTATTCGCAAAGTGCTTACTTCAAAAAGTTATTGAGCTTCAGGCAACAGATGTTCAATTTATTCACATTGTGCAGTCACTTGGCATGTTTCTTACAATGATAGGTGATTTCTTACAAAATATGACATTATAAGAGTATCACAGTGCTCATGAGTTATTCAACCACATTGTAAAGTTCTCAAATGTTTCTTAAAATGATGATAAATTACTTTAGCAAATGATGGTAAACGACTTTAACATTTCCATCCTCACCATGATATTACAAAAGTACCAAAATGCCTGAGAAGGTTATTTTGCAAAGTCCTGTTATTCGAAAGTACTACAAGTTTGTTTATTTGCATAATTCCAAAAGCCCAGCAATGGTATAAATTCAGAATAAAAGGCATTGGACAATTACTGGCACTAGTTCTAGCATATGCACATGTGTGTATGTTTATGCTTATTTGCAAAACCCTTCACTGGTATGTGTTAATATGGTAGATAGATTTTGAAAATCCCTACCACTTGTATTTTCAGAATATTGCACAGAACTGGAGAATGTTTGAGCAAGAGTAATTTTTTTTTATATAAGCAGCTTATGCAGATAGAGATGCATACACAAGGGCATTCATTTTGCTAAACCTAGCTGGGTCAGAGGCCATAGAAAGAGAGCGTTCATTTGTGTATGCACCAGCAGTATGTGAAGCAGAAGGTACAGACCACCATATTTCTGTAAAAGCTAAATCAAGGGAAGACCCAGAGTGTTTGAAGTGCAAGTTCAGAGAAATGTGTAACACCCAGATGAATAGTTTTACACAAAAGATCAGAAACCAGGGGAAAAATGTGCAGCTTACATAACTGATTTGAGAACCAGAGCTAAAACTTGTCGGTTTGGTGATTTAAAGGATGATCTGATAAAAGACAGGCTTGTATGTGACATTAACAGTGCTGCTGTGAAAAAGCTTTTACTTTGTGACAGTGATTTAATGTTGAACAAGGCCATAGAGATTTGTCAAATCCATGAGGTGATAGAAAAACACATAAGTATGCTTGTGAGTGATGAGAGCATGGTTTCAATTGGTTCCAGAGCACATGTCGATAGTATGCAACACATGGCAAACATGAGCAGACCTGAGGATGTGGCAGCTACAGGGTTTCCAAAGAAGGCATGCAGCTTTCCAGAAAGTTCTAAAAAAGGAGCTTACACCATCTCAGTGCAGTATAAGCATGAATCAGCAAAACCCAAATGTAGCTTTATTGTCAACTGTCGCAATTGTGGTGCGAATCATGAGTCTAAAAGAGAGAAGTGCTTCGCATATGGTCAGCAATGTCACAAATGTAAAAAATGGAAAATTTTCCAAAAGTTTTGTAGATCAAGTAAGCCTCACACAGTTGTAAAGAAAGGTTGCACAAAAAAGCAAGTTGATCAAGTAGAGCCGAAGCAGTCAGCTTTCTATGTAGATGGTGTATCAGCGCTTGCTGAAAGAGTTGATGCAGTGAACTTATTAACAAGAAGTGAAGTATTTTGTACTGTCTGGATTAATGGAAAATCCACAGAGCTCAAAGTAGACACTGGTTCAAAGTGTAATGCAATATCAGCAGACACATTTGCTAGAGTGAGAACTAATGAGCAACTCAATGTAACCAGTAGTGTGAGACTTGTTGCTTACGGAGGTGAAGAAATTCAAACCGAAGGTTCAGTGATGCTTTAATGTTATTTAGCCAAGAATTGTTATAACTTGTTATTCTATGTAGTCCAAAGACCAGTGCAATCTTTATTGGGTCTCAAAGATAGTTTAAGAATGAAACTGCTCTCTTTTGCTAAAGAAGTTAATCACATAAGTGCATTTCCAAGTTGCAGTTTTTCAGAAGCCATTTTCTCAGAGTATGCTGATGTTTTTGATGACAAGTTAGGCAAACTCCCAGTTGTGTATTCCATGAAGTTAGACCCAGAGGTCACTCCAGTAATTAGATGAGCAAGAAGAGTTCCAATAGCTATGCAAGATAAAGTCAAAGCTCAGTTGGATAAAATGATGCAACAATGTGTGATTTGTGCAGTCACAGAACCAGCAGAATGGGTGTCGTCCATGGTAGCCACTCACAAAAAGGGCTCAGATGAAATCAGAATATGCATTGACCCAAGAAATTTGAACAAAGGATTAAAAAGACCATATCATCCAGTGCACACAGTCGAAGAGGTTGCAGCTCTAACACTGAATGCCACTGTATTTTCTGTTTTGGATGCCAAGAGTTCATTTTGGCAAGTGATGCTACATTGTAAATCCTCATTTCTAACTACTTTTGATACTCTGTTTGGCAGATACATATTCCTAAGGATGCCATTTGGAATAAATTCTGCAAGTGAAGTCTTCCAGCGTGCAATGGAGCAAATTGTTTTGGGTTATCCATGTGCCATAATAGTAGATGATCTATTGGTTGGAGGCAATGGTGAAGCAGAGCATGACAGAAACCTAAAGAAAGTTCTAGACAGAGCATGTGAAGTAAACTTGAATCTCAGTCCTCTAAAGTACAAATTCAGATTTCCAGAAGTTATGTACATAGGACATTTGTTTATCAGTACAGGCTTAAGACCAGACCCGCAGCTATTCTTGAAATGCTAGCACCAGACAATATGTAAGCTTTACAGTGTTTTTTGGGCATAGTCAATTATTTAAGCAAACTTATACCAGACTTCAGTTAAAAAACACCAAAATGTAGTAGAAACCCAAAAACAAACAAGATGAAGCACACCAGAATCCACAATAGTGCAGTTTATTTCTTCTAGGCTGAGAAACCTGCAAAGTGTCTTTTTGCTGGGTCAGCCTCTCCATACGCAGGACCAGGTTTTCCACCATGGAATTCAAAGTCTGCAACGACTGTGCTAAAGAATTGAGGGTAGGTGGATCCACAGCATCTGCTCCCTCCATAATAAAACAGCCAAAAACCACCAAAACGTAGTAGAAACCCAAAAACAAACAGGATGAAGCACACCAGAATCCACAATAGTGTAGGTTCATAGGTTGGTACTGAGCTATCTGCCCGAAGGCATATATTAGCCCAGCCACGTTGTGTGGTATTCACTGCCCCTTTAGTAGTTCCCTAGACCCTTGTACTAGCAGCTAGTACCCTTGGCCCCTATCTAGTAGTGCTGTTGGTGTGATCCCCGGTGTAAACTTTCTGTTACCCATCCACTCATCAAGGTTCCTCTTGAAGAGTGATAGCGAGGGGCTCTGTCTTATGTAGATCAGGACCCTGTTCCATAGTAAGGGAAGTCTCTGTGAAGGGAATCTATCCCTCCAGCATGTTCTATTCATTGTTGTGTTGAGGTTTATATCCCTAAAGTGTGTAGCTCGAGTTGATTTGGTTTTGCTAAGATGGAGCATGTTCAACAATTCTGGGTTGGACATGGCTCTGTACGTTAGACAGTGTAGTTTATTTATTCTAGGCTGAGAAGCCCGCGAAATGTCTTTTTGCTGGGTCAGCCTCTCCATAAGCAGGACCAGGCTTCCCACCATGGAATTCAGAGTCTGCAATGAGTGTGCTAAAGATTAAGACTTCAGTTAGCTAATAGCATCTTTAAGAGAGCTCACACACAAAAATGTTGCATGGTCAGAGTTAGAACAACAAAAGAAGGCATTTGAAGACCTTAAGCAGAAATTTGCCACCCCACCTACGTTAAGATACTATGATGTGAACAAACCAGTTATTCTTTCCTATGATATTCAAATTTTGGTCTAGGCACAGTTATTCTTCATGAGGGCAGACCAGTAGCCTATGCCTCTAAAACACTAATGCAAACTGAGATGCAGTATGCTCAAACTGAGAAGGAACTTTTGGCAATAGTATTTGCATGCTCCAAGTTTCATGGTTATATTTATGGTCGAGCTATTCAGATTGAAACTGATCATCAACCTCTAGTTACTATTCTAAAGAAAAATGAAGAGCTGAGAATTAGTGCACAGACCAGGGACCAATATATAACAAAGAATGCACCACAGACATCAGCAAAGTAAACATCATTTATTTAAAACAATTTAGCACTTTTGTCTCTCCACACTAGGGACTTCAGCAGAATAAAGACATTTTACCAGTTCAAAGATAGAGGGTACCCCAAAAATTTAGTGGCTGACATTATACAAAAGGTGTATGAACAATGGTGTAAAAATATGTGCCCCTGTTAGGGGTAGGCCTTACCACTCAGAACAATAGACAGGTAACTATGCAACATAAAAATTTGGAAAAAGCATGCGTCCTGCAATACAGTTCTTTTTCAGGCGATATCAAGGACATTATCAAAAAGAACTGGAACATTTTTAGGGTGAACTGTGATATAAAAAATTGGGAAAGAACCCATATTTATCAACAGAGTAGGGAAAAATGTCAAGGCTCTTTTAGAGAAAAAGGTGGAGATTAATAATGGACCCACCATGGGTACAAGACTTTGTGGTACCTGCAAACAGTGTAACTTTATAAATAGTGAAACATTCTTTTTTCTGAATAATATAATGAAAAGTAAGGATACACTAAAGAAGGGGAATTGCCTTATATCCAGGGTAATTTATGTAGCAGTGTGTGAATCCTGCAAAGCATACTATGTGGGAAAAACTGAACGATCTTTGAGAAATAAAATGTATGAACATAATTATGATATTACAAGCAAAAAAGAGACGAATGTCCTTTATAGGCACTCCCTACTATGTGATGGATTTGTGAGATTTAGATTTGGAGTATTAGAAACTGTAGACATTTATCCTAGAGGGGGGACTGGAAGAATTTATTGGTTAAAAAAGAATTGCAGTGACAGTTAAGGCTTGCTGCCACTATACCACCAGGTTTAAATGATTCTCTTTCTATAGCCCCTATCCTCAAAGAAAGAGCTGATAAGTTGTGATGAAATAAAACTTTAAACAGAAAAAATAAGATGGTATTGTTTTTGTAACTATCTTGACTACATGCTACATGGTTATATGGTAGTCATAGACAGATTTCAAAATGTTGAAGTTTTTAGTGTGAATTTTATAATCTTGGAAATATTTGGTTTAATTTATTCAAACCATTTTAAGTTGTAATTGGTTAACATTTGAGCAATCATGAATTATGCTTTGGTAATTAAAGAGTTTTATGGTAAAAATGTTTTTATTTTGATGAAGTCCCTGGTGTGGAAGGACGAAAGCGTTCAATCGTTTTAAATAAAAGAGGTTTACTTTGCTGATTTCCGTGGTGCTATTCTAAAGAAGCCTATGCATTCCATTCCGGCGAGATTACAAAGAATGATGCTCAGATTGCAAACGTGAAATTTCAAAATGGTCTACACTAAAGGCAGATTGCTCTATCTGGCTGACACTTTATCCAGCTCTCCCAGGCTAATAACAGAACCGCTTAATGCAGAAACAATTGACTTTGATGTGATGTCAATGTGTAATTTTTTTCACTACTAGACTTGATGAGTTAAGAGATCACACTCAAACTGATCCAATTTTGCAGAAGCTCAATCACTATATTAATGTTGGATGACCTTCAAAGCAAGCCAGTGTACCATCTAAAGTGCAAACATATTTTCCTTACAGAGATGAATTAATGGAAGATGGCATTATTTTCAAAGGTCTTAAAATTATTGTTCCTGTTTCCTTACAGCAAGACTACATCCAGATTTTGCATCGTGGTCATCCAAGGACCACATCCACTAACAGAAGAGCATGAGAATTAGAATTTTGGCCTTCATTACAGAAAGACATTGATAGAGTTCTTCCTACTTGTTCAGTATGTAATAGTACCGGATAGCATCTGCAAAGAGAACCACTTCAGCTAAGTCCAATTCTTGAACCACCTTGGTCTACTGTAGCAACTGATATCTTTGAGTGGAACAATCAGCACTACTTAGTTCTGGTAGACTTTTATTTGAATTGATTTGAGATTGATCTACTACCTAACCTAACCATACTGCTGTTATTACAAAGTTGAAATGCCATTTCTCTGTTCATGGTAGTCAACACAAACTTTTTTCTGACAATGGTGCTCAATTCACTAGCCAGTTGTTTCAGAAATTTGCAAAAGAATGGGACTTTGTGCATGTCACTAGTAGTCCTGAATATCCTCAATCCAATGGTCTAGCTGAAAGAGCAGTGCTGTGTGCAAAGCAATTACTTGAAAGGTAAAACCATGACAATACTGACGTGTTCTTGAATTTGCTTAATCTCAGAAACATACATTGTGATGATATTCTTGGCTCACCTGCTCAAAGACTACTTTCCAGGTAAAACTAGAACTACGCTATTTATTTTTCAAGTTTGTTGCAGCCTAAACAGAAGAACACTAAAACAGTTGAGGCTCACTTGTTTAAGAAGTGTAATATCCAGAAATCTAGTTATGACCGACTGAGCAGATTACTTCATCTATTGAGGGAAGGAGAGATGGTACGAATCCAGACAACAATAGGATTTGATCAAACAGGACAGATAGCAGGCATCTGTGCCAAGCCGAGATCATACTTGGTAAATTCCGATTGCATGGAGTATATGAGTAATCGTAGACATCTTCTTCCTGTTCCAGAATTATTATCATCATTATTGCAATTACAACATTGTATCTGTGATGCGTGTTCTAAATCGAAGAGTGAATGTGTTCAGAATTCTGACTCCATTACAGAAATTGATTTGAACATTCCACAGGTTAATTACTTTACTGAAATTGTTCCAGTTACTAAAGCTAACACTCAATTTTATGTCACATGATATGGACGAATATCTAAACCAAGTGTGAAATACACAACAATGTGAACTTGATTGTATACATCTGTATGTTTAAATATTGTATAAGGCATGACTAAAAGATATCTGTCATTTCTGCATGCCAAACAGTCTCATGACAATTGCATGATCTAGTTCTCAAAGAGGGAAGTTGTAGATCACAGGGTAAAATGTGTGCTATATCTTTAAGCAGCATGTGAGGCTGTATGTGCACATATATATGTTCCACACGTGCAATCCCCAAGTGCCATTTTGAAGGAGCAGAGATAGAGTGAGCATGTAAGATCTTAGTCATTGGGCTGTATACAAGTTATTTAAGTTGGAGTCAATAGTCAATAGTTGTAATGTGTTTGTATGAAATAAAGCTGCTTGAACAGAATCCACGAAGACTCTTTGTTTGAGTTACATGAAAGCGACAAGTCCCCCTCCTCCTTTTTCTGCAAAAACATCTCGTACAAAACGTCTACTATATTCCTATCTAGCATTACCTCTAAACTTGAATTCATTTAACTACCCTCTTCTTTTTACTAGCTGCAACCACCAAGACACTACAATTAGTTAGACTATGCTTTTGCAGTAGACCTCATTTCAATTATATAGACGATAACTTCTGAAATACAATTATTCCAATTTCTTAGACCAAGCATTCCATTACAGCACACATTAGGCATTACAACCTACTAAGCTAACCATAACTCAGATTTCAAGGTAGTTACTGATTGTTTTTCTTGACAAATGTAGCCTAGGTGGCTCTACCCTTATTTGCTCATCTCCCACCACATCTGCATTTCCACAAACAACTCAGAGCACCTTCAATGACATTGAAAACAGTACTTCTGACTCACAACTTGTTCTCAATCCCAATAAAACCAAGTGCATGCTCTTTACCAGTAACAGACTACAATACTACCCTCCCCTTCACCATCTCTTCCTCCAATAATACTATGATAAATCCATTGGAAAAGACCAAGCTTCTAGGGATTGCTATAGACAACAACCTTAGACTTGACAAGCACCTTGGAATTACTATCAAAAAGGTGGACATCAAGCTAGGGTCCCCTCCATAGAGCCAAGCCCTACCTAACTGACTCCACCAGAAAGGCCATATCCAAAACTCACCTTTTTTCCACTCTACTATACACTTCCCATGTTTCATAAACCTTAGAAAACTGATTTAAACAAACTTCAGTCCTGTTATAATAAAATAGCAAGATTTACCTCTAACCTCCAATATAGATCCCAGCATTGCACTGCTCTGCATCTACTAAAATGTCTTGAACTTCCCAATCTACTAACCTTTAACCAATTAAATTTTACTTATGCCATCTTCCACCATCCAGACAACTGCCCTTCTGTCAAGCATTTAGTTCAGTCCTATTCCTGCCCCGATCACTAAGTTCCTCAAACAAAAACCTACTAAAAGTTACCAAATCCAATAATAGCTACATAGATTCCCTATTATCAAACCAAGTATCTAAATTATGGAATTCCTCACCACAAGTAATAGTAAATACTTCTAACACTTCCAAATTCAAACAACTACTAAAGGAACACCTAGCCAACAACTGGCTTTGCTCCTGTACCAAACCAGGCTGAAATATGTCTAGCTACCGCTAACACATTTGGTCTATATCATATCTTCCAATCACAAATAACTGAACGCTTCTTCGTAGAACACCTATTCAGTGAACATTCTATTCATTGATTTTTGACTGTTGTTAAACATTATTTTATTTCTGTAAATCTTGTTTTATGTAGCTTTTCTTCCTGGGCATCTGCTGAAAATGGGCGATTGGCCCAGTCTGACATGCCCAATAAACAAGTGTAAAATAAATAAATAAATAAATTATCCCTAATTATTTCCAGTGACTCGTTGATGACTTTTGGGGAAAAGCTGCTGAATTATACTAAATAATGACATGACACTATTACAGTTATAGATGTCTTTTCCTTCGGAAAATGTATATTGATTCACTTTTCTTTGTCAGTTTGTCCCAAATTAATAGTATTAATAGTTTAAAAGTGTTTGTGATTGTCCCTAATTATTTCTGTATTTGTTCCTAATTTGTTGAGAGGTGAGGTATGAATGGTGATTTGCTGATGATTTTTGCAGAAAAGGTGATGAATGAATTACACTTGATAATAACACTGGTACAGATATAGAATTCTTTTATTTTAGAAAATATACATTGATTCACTTTTCTTATTCTGTCAGCATTTCAATTTAATTGTACTGATATTTTAAGTGTCCCTGATTGTCTAGACTGGTCAATAATTATTTCGGGATTTGACCCCAATTTGTTTGAAGCTATGAATAGTTACTGCTTCTGAATATAGAAAACAAAGCTGAAAGTTAAAATAGGTATTACAGTGGACTGCTAGACATACACAGGAGTGTGTACATACACACATGTATGTACAGATGCACATACACTATATACAGTCACACATGCATATACATACACTCACTCATATAAATATGCAGACACAGACACATGCATGCAGCTAATATAAAAAATACAGGATTTTAGAAGGCATTTGTTGTCAACTGGCTGGTACTGTGTTTTGCTTTCCATCTGAAGGCTTTTAGATTGACCACGTTGAAAGCAAATGATTATTGGTGTGGTTTGTTAGGAGGTAGGTCACTCAGCTCAGTAGCTATCAAAGAGCAATTTGACCATTATATTTGTGTGATTCCTTCATAGCCAAAGGTAGTGGTATATACCCTCTGAAAAGAGGTACTCTTCTGAGACTGTACATTTGTGCCTAGTACCAAAGTACCTTATTACAAGCCCCTAAACTTTTTAATGTGACCTGTCTTTGGAGAACAGACATAAGGCCTGTATACAGGTAATACAGCTAGCATTTCAGAGGGCTTTTGTTGTCACAGCCTGCTGTTGTGCTTTGATTCCACATGCGGATTGGCATATCTCTACAGAAGAGGCTGTGTAAAGCTAATGTCAAGAATGCATGTGTAATAAGCTTGCAGTGTCTCAGAAGTTTCAGTAAGGTATTGCAACTTCAATGTCATGCTTTCAAGCACTTAAAGCTGTAGAGTCAAATACAGAGGTATGTTGAACTCTGTGGTTATAATTGCAGTCCTAAGTGTGCTTTCTACCCAAGCCAAGAATTTCCCTGTTCCCTGAACCTTTTGTAATACACTCACAGGCAGATAAAGGCATAGCCTTTGGCTTTAGCTCATGCACTGCCAATCTGATATTTCCCAATGTACATGGTTTTCATTGTGGGTGTTGTATAGTGAACTTTTGGTAAGTAAACTAATGGCCTAAGATGCGTTTTTATCGACTTAGAGATGGCAGTATATAAAGCAACTTTTTAACCAGAAACATGCATTTTTACAGTCATAATGTGCTGTGATCACAGTACCATGTTTTCACGCTGATAAAGCTCTGGTGTTGAATGTAGAGACAGGTGTGCTCCATAGACAGGGGCTGAAGTTAGACTGCAGTTTTAAGCGATTTTTTTTTTTATGTGCATATTGAGCTTATTACCTGAAAGTTCCATAATGAGATCCAAAGTCGGAGAGACTGACCCAAAAACACATTTCCTAGTGGCATTACAGTACTACATGTGCTTTACTGGTGCATTCTGGAATGCTGAGTTCTACTCTTATGTTCTGTATAGAGAACAACTGCTCAGTACTCTTGAGTGACTTCATTTGCATTATGATTAGCCATTGGTATTCAAAAACAAGCACACTGATTGGACAGACCAAGCAGCATGCTCACTGAAAATCAAACATATACCAATAGAAAAAGTCTGGTCGTTAAAGTACAAATGAGCAACCAGACTTTCTTCTAGTCATATATGCTATAGAGGCATACCTCTCAAATGTCCATATTTCCACAGAATGTCCAGATTTTTGACTCATATTTTTCACCTGTTCCTCATAGAATTTGTGTTTTTTTTCCAGCAAATTACTGAGGAGTGAAGACACTAAATAATGACATATACTTGAGTTTCAGACTTCATATCATCCAGACAATACACACAAATCTTGTCATTTTAGTAGCTTTCTAACTTTATGAGAGCAGCATTTACAATTGGACCCTATTTTTGGGCCTTTGTTCCCATTATCTAAGCTTTTGTCCATATTTCTCGAGATAAGAGGTTGAAAGGTATGTATGGAGGGCAGACCAAATGCAATAAAAATTAGGTACATTCTGCAAAACTAAAGAAACATACCTGATTTTCCTTGTATTTCTGCCCTGTCTTGAAACAGTCATGTACCTCTAAACGCTCTGGATTTTATAGTTAAAAAAAAAAAAAAAAAGCAGCAGGGATTCTCTTTCCTCTGTTTCTTGTTTTCAACAGGACTGATGTACTGTGCAGCTGTGAAAATGCAAATCCCATATGGGTGTGCAGTACATCATCAAACGTGGATGAATGAGAAAATGCTTCTCCCTTGTTATCAAACAATGCTAGCCATGGGTAAATGTTATTACTTGAATATATCCCAGTGTTATTTTGCCTCATTTTTTTGGTCTGTTTCATAAACTGTGATTTGCATTGCATGTTACTGTATGATGGTAGACATCTAGGTTTCTTTCAGAGTTCATTTTCTTAAGAATGCACAGGAAATCATATATAAAATGTTCCCAATGTTGTCCCTTTATCCTTATTTTTTTTAGTTTTGTCCTTGATTCTTGGATTAAGATTATGTAGTACAACCAAGTTAAACTTAACTTTGTTTTTAAAACTGGATGGCTTTTTTGATTGGTGTTCAAACAGCTAAAAAATAACATAGGTGATGGGCAGAGACAGGAGAGGTACTTGTGTCAACATTCCCATTATGGTGTTTCATTGACTTCTATTTAGCTCAGTGGTGCAGCTACTGTTAAGGTATTGGCCTACTAGTACATTATGGGGGTGATTTGAAAGAAATTAAAAAAAGAATGCAGAGCAGAATCACCGAGTAGGGATAACTGAAAACAGGCAGAGCTGGTTTTAAATGGCAGGAAGAACAACCTTAAGTTGTTAACTATTCTCAGTCTTTACAGTAATAAACAGATGCCTTACAAAGAGGTGGAGATGTGCAACACTGGAATTATTAAGTATTATACAATGACTGGCCATTAATATTCCAAAATGGGCATGCTGATTGGCCAGCCCAACCAGCATGCCCCTTGTAAATCCCAGAATATACCAATGGAGAAAGGTCCGGACAACCAGACTTCTTTCTGTTCGTATATTCTATAACTTTTATTTATTTATTTTTTCAATAAAGACTAAAAAAAACTGTAAAGTCCAGACTCCAGACATACCAGTGAGGCAGCATGGTGGAAATACAATGAAAATCAGGTATGTCATTTAAAACTATAGGCACGTATCTGATTTTCTTTGCATTTCCTCCATTCTGTCATTCTCCTACCCCTAAAGTAGCCCAAAAGTTTAAAAGAAAAAACAGAGCAACAGAGACTTTCTTTTCTCCATTGCTCCCTTTTCAAAGCATTGATGTATTGGGTAATGCATGGGAATGCATGTCCCATACGCATGAGCAGTATATCAAAACAAGGCAGCAGGATTCCACCAGCAGTGGTAGAACAGTACAGTGCCGTTATACAACAACATCATTTAAGAAAAGTATTTTTTTTCTTAAATAATGTCATTGTATAATAGCAATAACTGACTCCACCCTCATGACCTGACTAGGCATGCTGACACCAGGTCATTGCAAACCAGTGATTAAACCACAACAACCGTGGGTAAATCTTCAATATACCACACCCCATCGTCGGTTATTGTTAAATAATCACTGGTTTGCAATGACCTGGTGCCAGCATGCCTAGTCAGGCACAGAAAAATGGGAGTAAACAGGTATGATTTTCTTCATCTATGCAAGAAGGATAGGAGGCATTTAGAAACACAAAGCACCAACTTGCAAAATGCAGTTAATGAAAGAAGACATGCAGAAAGAAATGTCATTGTGGAATATGAAGTCAAGCCATTATTTATTTATTTATTCCAGTTTGATGACCGGGGAGGTCCACTGGGCTCGAGGAGCCTGTTTTCAGTGGAGGCCCGGAGTGAAAAGCTCCAACAATACATAGTTACATGAATAATTACTAAGAAACTTTGCATTACTGGCAAATAAATAGGTAGCATTCATAAAGAAACAAACAATTACAATTTTGTTTAAGTGAAAAAGACAGGCAAATGGCCTTGAGGCTAGATTTTACAGTAAAGTTATTTATACATAATACAAATGAGCACGGTTAGCTAGGTGAGAGGTTAGCCAGGAGTAAAAGTGGGGGAGACCTTGAAAGGTATAGGGTGAAGAGTACAGTTGCATTTCCTGTTTGAGTAAAGGTGAGAATGAAGAAGAGTTTTAAAGTTTTCGAGGTTATCGCAGGTCCTAAGAGTGGAGGGAAGAGCATTCCATTTTTTGGCTAAGGTGAAGGAAAGCAGAAGTTGATCAGCTGGGCGCTTGGGTTTGTGGATGGTGATTCGGTTTTGGTGGGTAGATCTAAGTATTCTAAGGGGAGTATATGGTTGCAGGATATTGGAAAGAGCAGGGCACTTGGTAGGTTGGAATAGTAGTCTATAGGCAGTCGTGATTTGGAGAAATTCAAGTTGGTTATGGAGTTCAAGCCAGTTTAATGAGTGAAGGGAGGAACAGTGATGAGAGGAAGATTTGGCTTTGGTAGCCAATCTGGAGATTTTATTGTAACAAACTTCTAGTTTGGAGGATAGTGAGGAGGATAAATTAGTAAGCAGAGGGGCACCATACAGTAGAGAGGGAAGGAGATAAGTAGTGGTGAGAGTTAGTCTGGTAGCAGGAGAGAGGAAGTGGTTGTTTCTATAAAGTAGGCCGAGTTTTATGTGGGTTTTCTTTATGTTTAGCTGGACGTGAGTATTAAATTTTAGGTGTTCATCAATGGTTACACCAAGAAGTTTGGCAGAGGGAATGACCTCTAAAATGGAGTTGTTATGGCTGGTTATATGGAATGAGTTTTTATCAATAGGGGAGGAATTAGAAGGAGAGAATAGAAGGATTTTAGTTTTGTTAGCATTTAATGAGAGGTGATTTTGGAGCATCCAGTTTTCGGTAGTTGAGAAGGCTGTTTGTGTCAGTAGTTGGAGATCTATTAAGTTGGAGGCACAGCAGATCAAAGTAGAATTGTCAGCATATTGAACAATTTTAGTATTGGGTATGGCCTCGTAAAAGTTGTTAATAAAGATGTTGAATAGAACTGGGCCAAGTATGGATCCTTGGGGTACTCCAGTGGGGGTAGGACGGAAGGTGGAGGTGCCCTGGCCCCATTTGACAGCCTGGGACCTGTTGAAAAGATAGCTGGAGAACCGGTATAGAGCTTTACCTGCAAAAGCAGTAAACATCATTGTAATCTGCACTGGATTCCCTTCCAGAGCACATTGCAAAAGTCGTGCCTGAAGTTATTTGATATAGAATGTTATCTGTGTGGTGCATACAGATAATAAATGCAATTTTTAAGTATATGCACATATAAATGTATTTAAATATGAAATATTTGTATCCATTGGGTTACTACAGTGAGACATTAGTCATAGTTCAATATAATGATGCCATGCAAAGTGTTTATTTTGTTTTTGAAAGACGTTTTCTGAATGTTGGGGGACATTATGATTTCATCATTAGAATGGATGTAAATGAAATTATGAAGTACATGCCATTCACAGTACATTCCCTGCATCTCTTGTTTTGTGACCTGACCCTGCATTTCTCATTATGTAACCTTTGTACACTGTGTAGAAGATGCAACTTTGGTTACTGTGAAATGTGGAAAAGACTTTGGAAGATAAGGGTGACTGGGAGACTATGGTAACACAAGACTGTGCAAAAGAAGGCAGCTAAGAGAGGCTGCACAAGTACTGAAAGCATGAATGTTTTTTAAGTTATCTGTTACCACTGCTGCATTCAATATGCTTAACTGAGACTATTTTTGGAAGGTCAGATTCTGAGCACAAAGAAAACAGAAACTGAACCTTTCATTTTAGAAGCTGAAGAGATGAGCAGTGACAAAAATCCAGGCAGGATGTTATATCCTGATTGCCCTTATGTAGGGCTGAGATACTAATGGTGACTAGTTTCAGACTTGTATGTTAACTGATGAATGCTGCAATTTCCTCACAAATGACTTAAGTTATGATTTAAATATTTTTACTGCTGAAATGCAGTTTGGCATATGTAGTTCACCATTTATTTTTTTCAGATGCAGATAAATATCAGAAATAGTATGATGCTACTTTACTTAGCGCTGGAGCATAGACATGACCAAAGACACCTGTACTATGATATACACTTCCATAATGTATAAGCATGTATCTGGAGCTGCTAAAAGGAAGAAGAGGAGAGAAGAAGAAATGGAAGCCAAAAAACTGATGGTACTCATTCACTCTTTTCTGAGTTAAAAGCCTTCAGTGTCCTCCACTAAGCATGAGCTGTAGTCAGAGGCTGATGCATTGGCAACATGTTCCACCACTGAAGGATCTCAGTCTATTACATCTGTACAAATGGAAGGTTCAGGTACAGCCATGGCACACAATGTGACCAGCCAAGAAGTCTTTGAAAGCATCGGCATCATATCTGCTGGGCCTGAAGATGCCACTTTTGAAAGCAGATGCAGTTTAGCTTCAGTAACAAGTGAGCAAATACAAGATGCTGGGAGTCCACAGAAATCTATCACTTTTATATTCAGACCACCAAGAACTACTGAGAAACCAATGGAAGATGTTCTGATTAGCTATTCTCATGATCTTGCCTCAGAAGACTTGAGGGAATATTTATCTCACAATAGAATACAAAATACATCTTCAGTCTCAAAAAAGGATATATGCTGATGGTGTGAGGAATTTCAGCCCTGAACAGTACACTAGGAAAAAAGGAATGATTAACCTATTCCTCACAATTAGCTAATCTACGCACCATCAAAAGAAACTGTATTCTGTATGTCTTATAAACTGTACGGTACTTTACCTCATGCTGTTGCTACATCAGGTTTTAATGACTGGAAGAATGCAGTAGCAAGGTGTGACATCCCCTCCTCTCAGCCAGTAGTCAAGGAGCCTGAATCCTCATCACTGACACTGGTGAGGGACATTCACTTGGAAAAATAGGGGATTTTTGTTGCTGTTTTCCATTCAGCTGGGACAAAGCCAGCATTTAGACTGAGATTGAAGAGCATGCTCATTGGTTCCACTAACTCCTGTTTTAGACCATTTAGTAAGCAGCCAGTAATGTTGTCCAGTCCCATAGAGACTGTGTTTTTGGCCTTGGTGAATGTGACTATGACTTGCTCTCTGGAGATACTAGGTAGAGGACTGGTGACAGGTATGTTATGGGGTATGATTGGTGGGGATGGGGGGGGTGAAGTTTTCACCAGACCTGTTCGCTAGCAGGTTGGCTATATCCTCAGGTTCAGTATAAGTGGTAATGTCCACAGCTAGTTTGGCACAAGCCTGAGCATTCCCTTTTAAATTTCAGATGTAGCTAAAAAATGCTTTGTGTTAGCTAGTGATGCTAATTTAGTTTCATACTTAGCTTTAGAGGACTAGACAAAATGTCTTATCTGCTTGTTTATGCTTTAGAGGGAGTTCTTCCTTTGCTGGGACCATTCCCTCTTGTTTTTTGACAGCAGTTTCTTTCTCTTATTGTATAAATATTTATGCTGGATGTCAGTGTGGCTAATTTTTTTGTGAAGATCATGATTTGATCTGTTCTGGTACGGCTAAGTCCATACATTTATATTGGAAGTAAAAATACACCTATACACTGCTGAACGTCCTGATAGAAAGAAGAACCAAAAATAAGCAAAATCTTTGGTAAACCACCATGGCAGCCAAGGAACTTTTGAAAATACTGATAAAACTATTTATTAACAAGATAAAATAAAATCAGAAACATATAATCCATTTTGATAAGCACTTTCGGCTTTATAGCCTTTCTCAGATCATATACTTAGAACTGTATCATTAAAATTTTTAAAAAGATGAATCTCCAATCACTTTTCTGCTTCCCGTAGATGCCCACCCTCTGGAGCCAATCATTTGAAGTTAAACTTCCCTTTCAGGAGTCCAGTGATATCACAGTAAAATTCTATCCAGTTCAATCAAAAAAAATAGCCAATAGTGATGCAATGTCTGAACCTGCCTCTTTTCTTGGCCAATCAAAAGACAATCAGAAAGTCAATTCCTTCAAACGCAATGGATTTCCATGATAGAGCGCATATTTGTAGCACAAAGATGTTCCGCTTATACATTGTTACATATACAAACTGGCTGTGCTCCTCATAAGACTCTAACTAAACCAGTCTGTTTATATTAAAAGCATGTATTATTGTGCGGCTTCCTTCTTTCTACACCAGTCAGTTCCATCCAACATATAATTAAACACATGCAAAAAAAGTAAAGCTCTGTCCAATCCAATCAGGAAATAGATATAATAACCAATAATTGTGTGTTGTCGAGACTGGCCTCTTTTCTTGTCCAATCAAAAAAAGGGTTCATATATAAAACCTAACTGCAGTTCTCTGCAAAGTCGTTCATTTACTATTGTGACTTGAACATGGCCATAAAATGGTGAGGTCATAGAGTCACAAAAATTCCATGGGAAAAATGTGGCTGGGATACACAGACAAGCACCGTGTGGGTGGTCAACATTAACTGGGAGAGTTCACTTTGCATGGTTATTATGCCTTATACATTATGTCTGAAATTAATCTCTCTACCCTTTACATAGCCACTCATCAGTGCCTCCCTATGCATTGCTTGACTGTGAATCCAGGCATAAGCCTGTCTTTGTTCAGTAGCTTGCCAGATGCACTTTAAAGTAAGTCTCAACTCTCAAGGAAAGTGAGGTTTGCTGTTACTTATGCTAAATCTATTTGTAGTGCCAGTCTTTTGTTTGTTTGGTTAGGAAATACCTACCTTTAAATGTTTTTTTATGTGAAAAACTTGAAATAAAAGTTTAAGATGAGAAACTTTGTAGTCACTGTAAAAGTAGAATTGCTGTAAAAAGTAAAGACTGGTTTGAACAAAGTTTTATGGTAATGTGAGCAAGACAGCCAGATAGTGGGATATCTGTGTGCTGGGGGCATGACAGGGGGTAGGGGTCATGACAGGCATCCCCAGTCCAGTGTCCAGCCTAGGGCCCTTTATGACCATGATTTGGCTCTGTGTGCATATGTGTGTGTGTGTGTGTGTGTGTGTGTGTGTGTGTGTGTGTGTGTGTGTGTGTGTGTGTGTGTGTACGTGCACTCCTACATGTGTATATGTGTTTGTGTGTATGTGCTCACGCGTGTATGTGTTGTTGTTTAAACTGATATTTTTATTAGACATTCACAGTCTTTTCACAAGTCATCACATTTAATATATGGTTTTGCAGCAAGCCTCTGGGATATCACTGACTTTTTCAGAATATCTTCTATAATGAAATATTTTATAAAAATATTCACTGTTTTATATAGTATTGTTAATATGTGTATTTATTTATTAGTAAGGAAGTGGACTAAACTTTGTGAAAGTTTTCAGCCATTATTTGGGTCTAAGTGCACTGACAGTTTAGTGTAGATACTTTATAGTAGCAACCCCAAGTCTTTAGGTGGAAGAAAGAAAGCTAGCAACCCACAGGAAACCTGTACAGAGATAGCATGCAGCTAATATGGGGAAACAAGAATGGCATTTCTAAATGTATCAGACTCCAGATCTCTGCAAAATTTAGAAGTAACACTTTAGGTTGGTTAGAATGACTTTAGGCCATTTAAAAACTCAGAATTCTTAGTACTTTGAACTGCACAAAAATATAATTTGTATTATGCTTTGCATAAAACTGACTTCATATAAGGACTGAGATGCACATTTTAGAGTACAAGATGAATGACGGTAAATTTCTAGGGTAATAAATACAAAAACAAAATCACAATAAATTTAGTGCCTGCTTGAAATTTGGTTCCCTTTAAAGTGGCTAAAAGGATACAGTAAGAGACATTAAGATAAAACCACCAAAACATATGACTCACTAGATATGTGCAACATCTATTCTTACTTCTATTTTATTTAAAATGCAACTATGATTTATGGATCACACTGTACTAATAAACTGTCTGAATTGAGCAATTTTTTTTGTCAAGATGTGCCATTCTGTGGATTACTGGCCATGCAAATTTTCAACCAGCAGTAAATATGATTCAGGCAGCTTGTCTTTCATGTGACAAGAATCATAACAGTCAAACAAATACATTATTTTTGTCATTGCTGACCCTAACATAATTATACTGCTTTTAATCCAGTGCTTTGTTACTTTCACAAACTGAATTTACTGCTATGACTGTGAAAGGAAAGGGAAACTCTGAAAAGTACATGAAAAAATAACCCAGTACACTTAGCTTTACAGTGACCATGTCATGATACAGCTCGCTAAGGAAAGCCAGGCAGGTCAGCTATTATGTTGCTTATATCTCCTGGTGCTGTTCACCCTGACTGGTATGAGCTAGCTGAATTTATGGCTCAGTTCTTTACTACAGATCATGGAATGGGAGGTCTTAACTGTATTGTTTCTCTACAAAAAAGACTAAATAAAAGTTCAAGAATGTATTTGCAGTTTCTTCTGTGCCCCCATAGTCTTCACTGGGTTTCTCTTTTGTAGTGAAAATATTCTGACCTGTTGGGATAAAATATACTTCATGAGGTATTTAAAAGTATAAATCTTATCTGATATTGTGTGTGTGTGTGTGTGTGTGTGTGTGTGTGTGTGTGTGTGTGTGTGTGTGTGTGTGTACACATATGCACTGTTTTTTGTCTATCTATGCTACAATGTAGCATAATAGCACAATGCAGATTACTTCAGATAAGATGTTGAACCATCATTGTATATTTCCAAGTTGGTAATAGCTGAGGGGCATATCAAAGATCTCACAGCACTTATAGTAAAGAGTAGGGGAGTCTTATTACATAGTTTTTTCATACAATTTTTATACTGTCATATTCTTTGCATAAACTGTTCATTACACATAATTTATACATTTTATACAGTTCTTCATCACCTTCACAATCTTTGCTATAGCCATCTATAAATTCTTCTTAAAATAACATTACAGTCCCTCATCCTATTGTGCAATAATTCTTCACATCTAGAGTTCTATAAAATCCATATGACACCATACCAAATTCTACTTTCTCTGTCATGATCTTACTCATAATTTTTAAATGTCCCTGTGAAGGCTGCCAACCTAGCTAGATAGGATTTTGTAGATAATTTTGTCATTTGTAAATATTAATGTAAGACACATGCTTGTTCTCTTAAATGTAAGAAGATTATGGTAAATGTTGAACTTCAAAAATGTAACCACATTGCACTTTGTTGGAGGAAAGCTGATAAGTTAAGCATCGTATAATTGTCTGAGCTCAAAACTCGGACTTGAGATGTCCGAATGAAGGAATTCTTCCTATTGTTTTGAGACCAGAGTTAACGGCTATAATTTACATGTATAATGTCTTTTATTGCTTTGGCTTCCGGACCAGCTGCAAGATCGAAAGGGCTGTTGCACTCTGAGTTTCTGTTAGCCTAGGAAACAGAGAATAATGATGCAATCTGAAATGAGTCAGTGGTACTGTGTTATCAATTTAAGGACAGAGAGAGAGAAAGAGAATGAGCATTTTGCATTTCTTTTCAGAACTGACATCACCAGCATTGCCTTGCTCTACATGTAAGTTTATTTTAGAACTGGGTTTGCTCTTAGATATAGATAGGAAATAGGAAGTCTAGTCTAGCTGTTTTCTGTATTGATGTCAGAACTTACTACTATATTATTTAAGCAATTCTCTGTGATCTCTGAACTCTTGAATAGCACTGTGTAGTAATAAGTATTGTCTTGTGTTATTATTTATTATTAAATATTTTTAAACCTTTCAACTGTGGCTGTTTTATGTAGAGATAATTTAAGCTCTAGATACATTGCATGTATATAGTGATACTGTCCAAGCCACTCCAAATAAGCCTTGCTGTTCGTCACACTTACCATTTGGATAATAATATTGCACAGTAATAATTGGACACCTTTTGATATGGGCCTTATTAGTAGCTGATATTAGTGGTTGGTGGCAAGTGATACTACCATATAGTCTGGGCAGAAGGGGGATAGCTGGAGAACATGTGCCAGCCTTCCCCAGGAGTGTCTGTGTGTTTGTATATAACTCATATCTCAAAGTGTATGTGTGTGTCAGCTACTTGGCCAGGGACACAAAGCACTGGTTGGACAGAGAGGGTGCTGGAGGTTTTAGCTTGACCACTAGGTTGAGATCTGGATCCTATAGCTGTGCCAGTGGGGAGTCTTATTGGGGGATCTGGAGAGAAAGGGAGAAACCGGCCCCAGACTGACTGTGATCTCTGTGTGCTCTTAAAGGAAATTTTACTTTACTGTGTGTGTATTTCCTTCCTAATGTGGACGCCCCTCACTGGTGTTAGTGGTGATTATTGAGGCTCCTTGATTGCTGAACCAGTGCACAGGCATCACAGTCACATATTAATTGTTTGGCAGTAGTAGGATATCCACACCACATATTGTTTGGCAGTGGTGGGATTTTCTCACCACATATTAATTGGTTGGCAATTGGCTTGTAGTGGTGTGGATAGTGAATTCCTGTAGCTTGTGTACTGTGATCACTGAAGGTGTTTTTGTAGTCTAAATCAGCCGCACAGTGAATATTCAGAGTTCAGATCACAACTGTTTTATATTTTTTGTGAGATTAGTTAGTCAGGGAGAGCAGGCAAGCATATCAGCAGAGGAGTATGGAAATCTGACAAGGAGCCAGTTGGCTGAGATGTGCCAGGCTAAAGGACTGGTGCAAGGTAACCTGACTAAGGCAGACATGATTGCAGCTTTGGTCACAGCTGCATCAGAAAACAGCAACCAGGAGGATGATCAGACTGGCCGTGGAGATGTACAACACTCAGCGAATGGACAGCTCATCCTTTGTGCAGAGGAATTGAAAATCCATCTGGAGCTAAGGAGGCTATAGTTGGAGGCCAGGCATTTGGAAATGGAAGCTGAGGAAAAGGAGCAGCAGAGGCAACATAAAAAGGAGATGCTGACTCTTCACTAGAGTCGTGGAGGTAATGGGGAAGGGAGTAACTGGACCCCAGAGACACAAAATGTCAGTAAATTTCTTCCGCAGTTTCCAGAGGGGAATAATTTTGATAGTTTCATTCATATGTTTGGGAGGGTATGTAAATAGTATGATGTTGGCCAAAGGCTCTTGGTGCAGTTCATGACCCCCCTACTCCATGGTAAAGCTGTAACTGTGCTGTCTAAATTAACTGATCATGAATGTTTTGATTATACTACTGTTAAGAATTGCTTGTTAGAAGTTTTTAAGCTAACTCCTGAAACTTATAGGAAAATGTTTTGTGAGCATAGACGCAAGGCAGATGAAAGTATGTGTGAATATCTTGCTGAACTGAGCACTTATTTTCATAGGTGGGTGAGTGGATGTCAGGTCACCACTTTTGAAGGGCTGGCAGAACTTTTGGTGAGAGAACAAGCCCTTAGCACTTTGCCTGAGAACATGAGGATCTGGTTAGCTGATAGACAATGTGCTACTTCAGAGGAGTTGCGGAAGAAGGAAGACCTATACCTAGCAAGCAGGGCATCCCTGCACAGGAAAGGGACCCCCAGTACTGCTCATGGGTCTAAAGGAACCCGTGGTGGGCAGCCAAAACTGCCCCAACAGAATCTGCCAGTAATGGGGGGAAGCCACTATTCCAGGTACACGTCCAGGACATAGGGTTAAATGTTTTGAATGCAACCAGTGGGGTCATGTGGCCTACAGATGTCGATGGAGGCAAGGTGGAGCCAGTAATTGGGAAAGACAAAATGCCAATAGTAGGTTGTCTTAAGACAACAGGGGTTCAGAACTACCATCCTGTTGATGTCCTGATAGGGGAGGATTTTGATGAGGCAGGACCATGTGTTTATGCAGTTACATGCAGTCAGGCTTCGAGACAAGCATGTGGGTCTGGTAGCCTGGAGGAGACCAAGACAGACCACATACTTGCAGCCAGGACTGGTGAGGTGGTTACTTCAGGGAGGGAGCTACTCTGTAGCAGTGAGACTGAATGTGAACCACAGCTGCTGGTGGGTACTGATGTTTCCTTGGACAGAGTGACTGCAAAGGTAGAGGTGAGTAGTAGTACCCAGGCTGACAGTGAGGCACCACTGTCAGAAGATGCCACACTTTATGTGGATGGGGAGCTGGGAAGGGTTACAAAGAGAGAGTTGAGACAGGCTCAGCTCTCAGACCCTACATTGCAAGGCCTGAGGCAGGTAACTAGTGAGGCACCTGATTCTCAAGGGAAGAGGGAATCTGTATAATGGGTCAAAGGGTTACCGTATAGAGAGTAGACCCATGAGGGAGGCCTAGAAGGTGAGAGAATATAGCAGTTGGTAGTTTCTAGAGCCTACTGTCTGGTGCTTCTAGACATAGCACATTATATTCCCTTTGCAGGTCATATGGGCATAAAACGTACAAAGAGACATATCATGCAGAACTTCTATTGGCCTGGAATTTCCAGAGATGTAACAGGGTACTGCAGGACCTGTTAGCAGTGCCACAAGGTAGGCAAGGCAGGTGACAAGGTGAGAGCTCCTTTGATGCCTTTGCCTGTGACTGAGGAGCCATTTCAGAGGGTTGCTATGGATATTGTGTGGCCTCTGAGCACCCCATGTTCCTCAGGGAAAAAGTATATCCTAGTGGTGGTAGAATATGCTACAAGATACCCTGAGGCAGTGGCTTTGTCCTCCATTGTGGCATAAAAGGTGGCAAATGCTTTGTTAGACATTTTCAGCAGGGTACGTTTCACAAAATAAATACTGACTGACAGAGGTGCCAATTTCATGTCAGACCTGCTGGCTTGTCTGTGGAAGTACCGGGGGTGAATCACCTGAAGACCTTCCCTGACATCCCCAGACTAATGGTCTTGTTGAGAGGTTATACTCTACCATCAAGTCCATGCTATGGGCATTTGTAGACCATTTTAAGAGGGAGTGGCACAAATATTTGCCCCATCTGTTGTTTGCTTATAGAGAGGTTCCCCAAGAATCCACAGGTTTTTCACTCTTTGAGTTGTTGTATGGGCATAGGGTGAGGGGATCTCTAGATTTAATTTGTGATGAGTGGGAAGGTGACTGTGAATCTGACAAGGAGTCTGTTGTGTCATATGTCCTAGACCTCAGGACAAGGCTCAGGGATCTCATGGGCTTAGCCCAGGAGAACCTGGCAGAAGCCCAACAGAAAAAGGTCTGGTAAGATAGGGATTCTCGATCTAGAGAGTATGCTGTAGGGCAGCAGGTAATGGTTCTCATCAGACACAACACGCTAGAAGCAGCTTGGGAGGGATGCTACAAGTTGGTAAGAAAGGTAAGTGATGTTAACTACATGGTGGAACTGCTAGGCAGGAGGCAGGGGCACAAACTGTACCATGTCAACATGATGAAAACTTACCATGATAGGGAGGCCCTTTTGCTGATTATTTTCAGTTGCTTGCAGGAAGAGTCTGAGGGAGATCTGGTGATTGATCTCCTCAGTGAGGCTGAGCCTGACACCTAGGTGGAAGGGAGAGGAATGTCCCAGCAGCTATCACCTACCCTGGTTTGAGAAATCTGAGCAGTGTTACAGGAGTTTGGAAACAAGTTGACTGGGAATCCAGGGTGCACCCACCTGGGGCAGCACCAGGTGGTTACAGGACCCCAAAGGCCTATCAGGCAGGCCTTTTATATGGTGCCTGAGAGAGTCAAACAGACTCTGAGGGAGAAGATACAGAAAATGTTGGAACTAGGGATAATTCAAGAGTCCATCCATCCCTGTGCCTCCCCAGTGGCGCTGGTGCCAAAGAAGGATGGCAGAACTAGGTTCTGTGTGGACTACATAAAATTAAATAGTCACACAGAGTCAGATGCTTACCCCATGCCTAGGACAGATGAGGCCCTAAAGTAGCTGGGTGGGGCTAAGTATCTTACAACCATTGATCTTACCAAGGGTTATTGGCAGGTGCCCTTGACTCCCAGTGCTAGAGAGAAGTCAGCCTTTGTGACTCCTTTTGGCTTGTATGAGTTCACAAAGATGCCCTTTTGGATTAAAAATGTCCCAACAACTTTCCAGAGGTTGGTAGATCATATCCTAGCAGGAGCAGTTGGGTTTACCTTTGCTTACCTAGATGATATTGCCATCCACAGTCATTCTTGGCAAGACCACCTTCAACATGTCAGGGAGGTGCTGAGCAGACTACAAAGGGCAAGGTTGACCACCGAGCCCAGCGAATGTCAGGTGGGTATGGCAGAGGTCTCCTACCTGGGACATAGAGTGGGGAGTGGTAAGATCATGCCAGAAGTAGAAGTAGTAGAAGCCATTCAGGCATGGACTGCACTTGTTACCAAAAAGCAGGTGAGGGCATTCTTAGGGACAGCTGGGTACTAAAGAAAGTTTGTCCCCAGTTATAGTACCATAGCTGTTCCCCTCACAGTTCTGACAAGGAAAAACAGGCCAGATAAGGTAGTTTTGACCCCGGGATGTTAGCAGGCATTCCAGAAGCTTAAAGAAGCTTTGGCAGGACCCCCTGTGTTAGCCAGTCCAAATTACAGTAAAGAATTTGTTGTGCAGTTGGATGCTTCAAGCAATAGAATGGGGGCTGTACTTAGATTTCACCAGAGGGAGAAGAGCACCCAGTGGTTTAACTCAGTCATAGCCTCCAACCCAGGGAGAAATGCTATGCAGCTGTAGAAAAGGAATGTCTAGCCATAGTGTGGGCACTGCAGAAACTTCAGCTTTATCTGTATTGAAGAAAATTCACTGTAGTTACAGACCACAATCCCCTAACATGGTTAAACAGAGCCAACCAGCAAAATCCCAAGTTGCTAAGATGGAGCCTAGGGTTGCAAGCATATGATATGTTAGTGCAGCACTGCAGTGGGATTAGAAATGCCAACGCAGATGGGCTCTCAAGAGAGGGAATGGGGTAAGGTATACTCAGATAGAAATAACCCTCTCAACCAATGTTTCTCAAGGCCCACTTGAAAAGCTAGCTTGAGTTCTCCGGGGGGGGGGGGGAGATATGTGAAGGCTACCAGCCTAGTTAGATAGGATTTTATAGATAATTTTATTTGTAAATATTAATGTAAGCCACATGTGTGTTCTCTTAAATGTAAGAAAATTATGGTAAATGTTGAACTTCAAACATGCAACCACATTGCACTCTGCTGGAGGAAATCTGATAAGTCAAGCATTGTATAATTGTTTGATCTCAAATGTTGGAGCCAAGATGTCCGAATGAAGGAATTCTTCCTATTGTTTTGACACCAGAGTTAATGGCTAGAATTTACATGTATAATGTATTTTATTGCTCTGGCTTCCTGACCAGCTGCAAGATCAAAAGGGCTGTTACACTCTGAGCTTCTGTTAGCCTGGGAAAAAGAGAAAAATGATGTAATGTGAAATGATTCAGTGGACTGTGTTATCAATTTAAAGACAGAGAGAGAGAATCAGAGCATTTCGCATTTGTTTTCAGAACTGACAACATCACTAGCACTGCCTTGCTCTATATGTAAGTTTATTTTAGAACTGTGTTTGCTCTTAGATATAGATGGGAAGTAGGACCTCTAGTCTAGCTGTTTTCTGTACTGATGTCAGAACTTTTCTACTGTATTATTTTAAGCATTTCTCTGTGATTTCTGAACTGTTGACTAGCACTGTGTAGTAAGAAGTATTGTCTTGTGTTCTTATTATTTATTATTAAATATTTTTAAACCTTTCAACTGTGGCTGTTTTATGTAGAGATAATTTAGGCTATAGAGTACATTGCATGTATATAGTGATACTGTCCAAGCCACTCCAAATAAGCCTTGCTGTTCATCACACTTACCATTTGGATAATAATATTGCACAGTAATAATTAGACACCCTTTGATAAGGGCCTTATTAGTAGCTATTAGTGGTGGTGGCAAGTGGTACTACCGTATAGTCTGGGAAGAAGGGGAATAGCTGGAGAACCTGTGCCAGCTTTTTCCAGGAGTGTCTGTGTGTTTGTATATAACTCATATCTCAAAGTGTGTGTATGTCAGCTACTTGGGTAGAGACAGGAAGCACTGGTTGGACAGAGAGGGTGCTGGAGGTTTTAGCTTGATAACTAGGCTGAGATCTGGACCCTATAGCTGTGCCAGTGAGGTGTCTTATTGGGGATCTGGAGAGAAAGGGACAAACCAGCCCCAGGCTGACTGTGATCTCTGTATGCTCTTAAGGGAAATTGAACTTTACTGTGTATGTATTTGTTATCCTTCCCAATGTGGACTCCCCTCACTGGTGTTTGTGGTGAGGATTGAGGCTCCTTGATTGCTGGGTCAGTGCACGGGCATCACAGTCCCATCCAACTGTGCAAGAATTCTTCACATCTAGAGTTCTATAAAATCCATACTACACCATACAAAATTCTACTTTCTCTGTCATGATCTTACTCATAATTTTTAAATGTCCCATTCAATATCATCCTTGAATCCATTTTAAAACAGTCTTGTTGATTTCACTCCATGCACGTTTCCTTAGCACTAAACTCTCCCCCACTCTGTTGGCACATGCTTGACTGCCTCCTATACTTTACATATGTTGCATAGTCTTTCATTCTGTTATTTATACTTCCCTTTATGGTTTCTCTGTTGTTTTCCAAATTTAACACAAAAACTCTTCTTCTACCTTTATTCATGCATATCTCATCCATACTTCTTTTATCATTATTAAAGTAATATCATCCGTGTAACTTATAAAAAATGGCACATGAATTTCTTCTGCTATTTCCAGTTTTGGCTCTTCTAGACTTCTGTGACAGCTCATAATGATGCATCCATGACTGTCACACACAATCCCACTCTATGGACTTCTTTGTTTAAATCCCTTTTTGTCCTTGTATACTTTCAGCCTCCCAGCCATTAACCATTACCTTATTCCATGTATTTTTATATACTGACACAAACATTTCTTGCATTGTCACTTACTCCATACACTTTTAATATGCTCCACATACTGCCATGTTTTACACTATGAAGTAACTTCACAACATCACAACCCACAATCTTAGCAGCCTTTCCTTTCTCACACAGTACTACCTGTCAGTTCTTTCATCACAATCAATATATATTTTATTTACTGTTAACATTCACAAGAATTATGTGAATTTTATTGTTTTCCCTTTATTGCAGTTTTCTTTAACCTACTTTGTAACTTCCTAATATTTGCCATCAACATATCATCTCTACAGTGGAGTTTGCTTCTAGGGTTGCCACCTGTCCTGTTGTCAGAGGGACAGTCACAGGCTGAGATACCTTAATCTGTTGCCTGCTCCATAAAGCAGTGGGACTTTAAAAGTCCCACTTTTCAATCATGCTGAATCACCATAGAAAAGTTGCAAATACTTCTGGTTTTTCCCACCACAATTAGGTTACATCACCAACCCAGACCTGCAGGCAGGGCTTTTCCCTATTAGGTCCCAGTGTTGTAAATCGTGCAACCATTGGCTGCAACTCATGAAGGGGCAGGGATTGAGCCATAAATAGCCCTACAAAGGTCATGGCTGCAGAGTGTATTTTTATAAGCACTTCTACAGCTGCTAATAGAAGATTGGGATTTGCCTTTTCTGTTTTTTTACAGCAAGCAAGCCAAGCCAGGAAGTCATTCACTCATCTATTCCAGCAGGCAGGAAGCCAGGAAGCTATGGTTACCATCTGTCCTTATTTTGCCAGAACTTCCAAATTCAGCAAGCCAGAAAAAAATGGACCCATATAACAGTATTGAATGGACTAAATAGTGAATGCTATTTAGTCGATCCAATACTGTCGAAATGGCAAAATAGCAAAGTCACGGAACATCAAAATTTTTCCCAGGGAAAAAATTTGGTGGGCCGTCTTTGGGACTTTGCCATTTCCTCCACTATGGTGCGATCTCGGAGTTGGATTATTTAAGTAGGGGGTGGGGGGCACAGCCCTCCACATCAGGGGGTGTGGTGGGCAAAGCCCCCCCGCTTAAATTTGTTTTTTTTTTTTTTTTTATGGAGCAGCAAAAAATATCCTGATATTTCAAAGAAAGAAATATATTTTGTCTTCTGTAGTGTACAGAAAATTTCTCTGCACAATATAGATTAAAAAATATATTGCAAAAAATATTATGCACTGCTATATGAAGTGATGTGAAAAGCTGAAGTTTCTGCAACAATAATAAGCCTATGAAATAAACCAATAACAAGTATTTTATAGTCACTTGGAAACATGGGTTGTTCAGTACAATGCTACATTTCACTAAGGAACATCCCACTTGACTTCTGGCTTCTAAAATAATGATCTTAAGGTGATGATACCTCAAAGTTTACTACATGCCACCAACCGTATCAGGAACTGTGCATGCAAATTATTTGTCATCTTTTTTCCTTAACAAATTATTACATGCTTTTTCTCTGATTCCATAAACTTCAATATATGAAAAGAGACAATGAATGTTTCTGGGATGTAGCAGGTGGCTTCTAATTTTCATTGTTTTCAGATGCCCTGATTTCTGCAAACATTTGACATGAGCAACATTTTCAAACTACATATTCTCATGTCAATTGTGTAAGTAGTAAGTAAATAAATAAATTACATAAAACATGCCAATAAAGTACTGAGCATCATAAATTAGCAGTTATCCCCTGAACTGTGCATTATGTTATGCTGCTATGGCATTTTAATGCATGGAAAAATGCAACCGCAGTCTACTGTGAAAAATAAAAAACAATTTCCCTATTCAAAAAAAAGCAGTGTGATAATATAATGCACAGTACGAAGAATAACTAATAATTTGTCATGCTCAGTATGATTTGGATGAAGTGCATTACACAGTACAACGAATCAGAGTTAGCTAGCAATAAAACATAAAGTCAGAAAATGTAATGCACAAAGACATTTATGCTGCTGTAAAAAGCCAAAACATCTTCAAGAACAAATTCAAGAACAGAAAGTTGTGTTTAGTTTTTAATGTGCTGCATTGTAAGGATAGAGATGTCATAACAGAAGTTATAAATACCTTTAAGCAACTACAACACATCTGCCAGTATTCAGTTAAAAACTATATAGCGATAAAGATACAGATAGAGATAACTACATCTATATATGTTATTTAAGTTGGGGTCAATAATCAACAGTTGTAATGTGTTTGTATGAAATAAAGCTGCTTGAACAGAACCCACAAAGACTCTTTATTTGAGTCCTAGACACGAAGTGACAAGTCCCCCTCCTCCTTTTTCTCCAAAAATATCTCGTACAAAACGTCTACTATATTTCTAGCTAGCAGTGCCTCTAAATTGAATTCATTTAACTAACCTCTTCTTTTTACTAGCTGCAACCACCAAGACACTACAATTAGTTAGACTATACTTTTGCAGCAGACCTCATTTCAATTATATAGATGAAAACTTCTGAAATACAATTATTCCAATTTCTTAGACTAAGCATTACAACACACATTAGGCATTACATACTACTAAGCTAACAGTAACCCAGATTTCAAGGTAGTTACTGATTGTTTTTCTTGTGGGTGTTGTATAGTGAACTTCTGCTAAGTAAACTAATGGCCTAAGATGCTTCTTTATCAACGTAAAGATGGCAGTATATAAAGCAACTTTCTTAACCAGAAAAATGCATTTCTACAGTCATAATGTGCTGTGATCACAATACCATGTTTTCAAGCTGATAAAGCTCTGGTGTTGAATGTAGAGATAGGTGTCCTTCATAGACAGGGGCTGAGGTTAGACTGCAGTTTTAAGTGATTTTTTATGTGCATATTGAATTTATTACCTGAAAGTTCCATAATGAAATCCAAAGGGGTAGAGACTGACCCAAAAACACATTTCCTAGTGGCTTTACAGTACTACGTGTGGCTTTACCTGTGCAGTATGAAATGTGTTCTACTCTTTTGTTCTGTATAGAGAACAACTGTTTAGTACTCTTGAGTGACTTCATTTGCATATTATACAATGGTGAGTCATTGTTATTCAAAAACAAGCACACTGATTGGACAGACCAAACAGCATGCCCATTGTAAATCAAACATACACCAATAGAAAAAGTCCAGTCATTAAAGTACCAATGAGCAACCAGACTTTGTTCTAGTCATATATACTACAGAGGCATACCTCTCAACTGTCCATATTTCCACAGAATGTCAAGATTTTTGACTCATATTTTTCGTCTGTTCTTCATAAAATGTATGTTTTTTCCAACAAATTAATAAGGAGGGAAGACACTAAATAATGACATATATTTGAGTTTCACACATCATATCCTCCAGACAATGCACTCTAACACAGACTTGTCATTTTAGTAGCTTTCTAACTTTACGAGAGAAGCATTTAAAATTGGACCCTATTTTTGGGCCTTTATCCCCATTATTTAAGGCTTTGTCCATATTTCTTGAGATAAGATGTTGAGAGGTATGTATGGAGGGCAGACCAAATGCAATAAAAATTACATACATTCTGCAAAACTAAAGAAACATACCTGATTTTTCTTGTATTTCTGCCCTGCCTGGGAACAGTCTTTAGCTCTAAACTCTCTAGATTTTATAGTAAAAAAAAAGCAGCAGAGATTCTCTTTTCTCTGTTGCTTGTTTGCAACAGCACTGATGTACTGTGCAGTTGTGAAAATGCAAATCCCATATGGGTAGAATGACATCCCGTAAGGAAGACATGATTAACGAAATCAAGTTTATAGGTGACCTATTTTTAGGAAGAGGATATCCTGGACACTTAGTAAAGGATATTACAGAATATGTATTGAGTGAATGGGGGAAGAAATATGTACCTCTTTTGGGTATTGGTATCACCATACCCAATAATAAAAGTGGAACAAATGATGGTTACCAAAAAAACTTGCATTCTGGGTTATAGTCAATATGCTGGAGAAATAAGAAATATAATAGACAAGAACTGGAATATTTTAACAAGTGATGAAACATTGTGTGGCAAAATAGAGGAGAAACCAACTTTTGTCTATAAAACTGGGATGAACATTAAAAAAATGATAGAAATTAGAAGTACTAACAAATGGGGAAGGAATATTAGTAAGGAAGGTACAAAAAATGTGGACACTGTAATCAGTGTTCATATATAATGGAGGAAGAGCAGATATCTTTGGATAACAATATGGGAAGTAAAATAACTTTTAATAAAGGAAATTGTCAAACACAGCATGTGGTATATTTAGGGAAATGTGCCACATGTTCAAGTTTCTATGTTGGTAAAACAGATAGAAGATTGCAGAATAAAATTTATGACCATCTATACTGTATAAAAAAGAAAGATAGGAATAATGCATTATATAGGCATTTAGAAGGAAGTGTTGGATGTGATATGTTCAAGTTTGCTATATTGTAGGTGGTTAAGAGTAATCCTAGGGGAGGGGATGTAAAGGCAATACTGGGGGAAAGGGAAATTAAATGGCAGATCAGATTGAATGCTGGTTGTACCTCTGGTATTAATGAACACATTCCCACTAAACCTCTCATTAGGGTTTAGTTTCTGTTTATAGTGCAGCCAGTGTTATTTTTAGACAAATATAGACTGAAGTATGTAGTGTATTTGTATACATTTTTTATATATTTTTATAAATGTTGGAATTATTTATATGTACTTGTGAATTATACTATTTTGTATTTAGAATATATTGTTATTTCTGTATTCACAAGAAAGAATTTTGATATCAATAGGACTAGTTCTTTTTAACATTCTGATTGTTACAAAAGTAATAGGTTTGGTTAAGTGATTAGTTGGCATAATGGGTGGGAAATTAAGGTATAAAAGTGTGTTTAATTGATATCTGGTTGTTCTGATGAAACCTACGTATTGTAGGTGAAAGCGCTCGACAACTTGTTATATTGGACAATAAACAGTGGTTTTTATTCAATATTGGATCCTGTCACAGTTTTTCTTCTTGAAATCTTTTTGTGGTTTCAGTCGTTTGGATAAACATTAAATACTTAAAGTTTCATAGATTTTTCTTTCAGGACTAGAAATATTGTCAAGGAATCATTTATACCAGGTGAAAAATTAGCTGCTTGCCTGAGTTGCCAAACCAGCTCTTTTTTACTTAATAAATTCTTCCAGTCCCCCCCCTCAAATCTATGTCCACAGTATCCAAAATACCAAATTGAAAACCTTTAAAATTAGAACAAGTGAGGGAATGACTATATAATGCACTTGTATCCTTCTTGTTTTTAACATCATGTACGTGCTCATAGATTCTGCTTTTCAATGCCCTCTCCATTTTCCCAACATAGAATCCATTGCACGTATCACATAGAGCAAGGTACACCACTCTGGTGGTAAAACAATTTCCTTTCTTGAGTATAACCTTAGATGCAATCTTATTAGCTAGGTGTGTTTGAGGTGCTTTGAAAATATTAGTACATTGGGAGCACATCTAACAAGGTGTTGTACCACAACCACCTTCTATCGATAAATTCAACTTGTTTTCCATAAGATGTTTAATATTCATGCCCACCTTGCTGATAAAAACAGGTTTATCTCCCACTGCAGTTAACACATCATTATTTACACTAAACATACTCCACTTCTTTTGTAATATGTTTTTCACTTCATAGTGGTGTAGCGGTAGCGTTGTCGCCTCACAGCAAGAGGTTCTCCCGTTCGATTCTCAGCTGGAGCACCTTCTGTGTGGAGTCTGCATATCCTCCCCATGGTTGAGTGGCACTTGAAAGACATGCGTGAATGGGGGTGCCTTCGTTGAAGGTTTGGCATTGAGCTGGCACCCCGATACCATAAAAATCTACTGCCAATCATTAGCAGACCGGAGTTCCTCTGTGGTGACCTCTAACCAGGAAAAGCCAAAAGAAGAAGAAGAACAACAACAACATGATATAGGACTGTATTGCACTATACCTGCATGCTCATAAATCTTCGTTTCACCAGGATCTGTGGGGGTATATTAGTTAATGGGTGGTTTCCTAACAGGGGCTTATATTTTTTCCCTGTCCACTGCAAACCCCGCCAGTAATTTGTTCCACTATCTGTTTGGGGTATTCCCTTTCTAAAAACAGATCTCTTAATGTGAAAAATTCCTGCCTCACATCACTCAATTCTGAAGTCATGCATGCAGTTCTTATAGCTTATCCTTTGACTAAGCTCTTTTTCTGTGAAAGTGGATGTTTGCTTGTATAATGAAGGTAAGAATTACAAAAAGTACTCTTACGAAATATGTTAGATTTGAAACAATTATAAGAGATCAAAGATGGGTAAAGACTTAGAAGATTTAAACACTAATATGGTGAATAACGTGCTGTTTTTACAGTATCAAGAATTTTATGCAAAAAATTATTAACAGGGTAGAAAGGAAATGTAATGCATTGTTTTTAAAGAAAAAAAAGAAAGTTATAAAGGGATGTTAAACAATATCATACTAAATCTGCTTACCCTACTAGTAAGTTAACTGTGGAGAAATTTGTTCATGGCTCTGATGTGCACAGTAATTCTGCTGGAAATGGCTAATGATATTTATAATGACTATGCTGAAGTGTATAATGAAATGGATGAAGGTGGTTCACAGAATTTTCAGTAACTAAGATGCTCAGAAAGGATAGCAAACAGAAATCAGGAGAGAAAATACACCTACAGTCATGCAGTGCAAATTCAAAAGGGACATCCCAACTGTGGGAGGGGGAGGAACAGATATTAATTGTTAGAACTGAATGTATTGTGCATATTTTTCAAGGATTTAAGATTTATAATTACACAGACAGGGCTATCACTAAAGTTTTTTTTCACTTTTTTCTAAAGGATTTAAATTTGTTCCCTCCAAAATACCGGATGTTGCTGACTGTTTGTTAGATGTTCAGATGTACACTAGGAAGGTCAATTTTCATCTCCTTTTTTCCCAAAATCAAGTGGGGCCTACAAATGAGGGAAGTGCACACAAAAATATTCTAAAGAAAAGTAGTGTGTACAATCCACCACTCCATCCCCTCATTAATGTTTATGAGAAGGCAGTGAAAGAATACATGTATAAATTATGGGCTCAGAATAGGAAGTTTTATGCCAACTTAAGTTCTGATGAAAGAATTTTCATGAATAAACTGAGGGGGGACAAGGGACTGCATATCATGACCCCTGTGGTATAGTAATATTCAGTTCAGAGGATTATTTCCAACATTATGCAGAATATTTTATTTAATGAAGAGAATTATGCACAGACTTCTAAATATTGCATATCAATGTAATGACAGTTATTTAGAAGAATATGTCCTGGACAAACTTATTACTAATGACCTCCTTAATTTTATTACTAATTCCTATCCTAAGGTGCTGGTCATATTCGACATCCCAAAAATACATAAAAGCATCATTGAACCACCTTTTAGACCCTTTGTTGCTACCAGTGGCTCCAAAACACATAATTTGACACTGTTTGTAAATAAAATGACTAAGCATGTAGTGGAGAGAGCAGTACATCTAGTTAAAGATTCCTGGAATTTTCTAGGACAGCTTAAACAAACTCTATGGGCAACTGATTTGGTATTTTTAACCATTGATGTGAAAAATCATTTTTTCTGTATTCCTAAGCAGGAAGGACTAGAATTATTTGAAGAGACACTCTTTACACATTCCACATTGAATCACAATAAAGTAAACCTGGTGTGTGAAATGATGGCACTTATGTTAGAGAATAATTTTTTATTCTTTGAGGGTCAATATTTCCAACAAACAAGAGGAGTTGCCATGGGGGTTGCCTGCACCCCAACATATGCAAATATTGTACTATCTATGTATTTCACAAAGAAGTTTGGAACAACATCCAGTTATATTGCAGGTTTTTAGATGATGTCTTTATTTTGTGGAAGGGAAAAGTGCCTCCACTTCCACTTTCTGGCTTTATTAACCACATGGAGAAAATTACCTCATTTTTGGAATTTACTTATAATTACAACACTAGAAGTATACATTACTTGGACACAGCAATTTCCCATACATCTACAGGTTTCAAATCTAACATATGTTGTAAGAGCACTTTTTGTAATTCTTACCTTCATTATATGAGCAACCATTGACTTGATGGATGGACAACAAACATGGAACGTTGTGGTGAGTACATAACTTCTTTTTTTTTAATCATAATAACTACACTATCCATAATGTGCTGGAATGTAAATGGCCCTAAAGATACAGACAAAAAAGAACTAGTATTGAAGTATATTAAGAAATGCAGAGTACTAATGATAGTATTACGGGAGACACAATTAGAAAGAAATGAGAATGTGAAGTTGACAAAGAAAGAATTTCATGTTAAGTGTAACTTGCACTAGTGTATTTTAGTCTTCTGTTAAGTACAAACTTTCAGTTTTAAAAGTGTTCAGTCTACTTAATACAGACAGAAGATTTGAGAAGGTCAACCCACTTAGGTTCTTCCTTCCTCTCTCCTTGCGCTTAAAAAATTGCACTTTATTCATCTGCTTTTACTGTATTTGTGTTTCCTCCTACTTTATTTTGCTTTTCTTGAAAGTACTCAATTTTATTTATTCTGCTGCATTTACTACTGCTTGGTAGTAGCCTGATTAAATTGTAACTGTTATTCTAAGTCTTTTGGTTTAAGCACTTGGGCTTCATACAGATTGTTTTGCATTAAGAAGGTTTGTGGTCTGCACAGTTGTGGCCGGACAGGTAGCTTACATCCTTCTAAGCTGGGAATTGCTGACTGACGGCCCAGTGTCTGCTATTCTAAAAGTGTATTACATCTGGCTTAAGCATTTGGGCTTCAGGTCAGTTATTCTACATTAAGAGGGTTTGTGGTCTGCACTCTTGTGAGAGGAGAGGCTGAATTCTACCCTTCTGAGCTGGGAATTTCTGGTCACTGGCTTATTGTGCCTGCTTATTTGAACTGTTTCTTTCTGAAATTGGTGCACCTTGTTGCTGTAGCATAGACCAGATTCAGGCCTGCTGAATCTAGCTTTGTTTATATAACTTGAGCACTGATCCAGGAATTCTTTTTTTTGGAGAAGGTTCCCCTGCACCCTAGTAGCAGGAGTGTACAGTCAACCCAGAAATTAGTAGTTTATTGGCCATTTTGGGCTAATTTCTCTCTCTTTTATTTCCCTGCTATAAATATTGCATTTGCCCGGTTTTGCATGCTGGGCAGTGCTGGTTAGCTAGGGTATAACTATTCCTGGCTCCACAAAGTCTCCTCTTTAATTTTTCTCTTGGAACTAGACAAACTTTCAACTTAAGCACTCAAGCCATTCATTTCTCAGCCCAGCATTTGCTCAAAACTCATAGCAAGCACTTATAAACCCTAGCACTAGAGCCTCCTGTACTGTACAGAAGGACAAAGTTCTCTATTCGACCTTACCAGCCATCCAGTAAAACAGTTCACTGTACCTATCCAAGCATGTCCAAAGGGCAGTTTCAGGTGTACTCTCCAGTCCAACTGGTGAATCTGGGCATTTTGAGGCAATGTTACAACTGCCTCATGTACACAGACAACCCTCTCCTCCTACCACCAAACACTATTACATGTGAGAGATGCAATTATACAGCCAAACTAAATACCTGCATCACACCACCAGTCTCACATAGACCCATTAAACCAGCACTGGCAAAAAACACACATAAATACATGAAAACATACTCAGAGGCTCTAAATAAAAATCTGCAAAAGCAACAGAGACCTCCAAAACAAACATCCAAGCAACCTCCACCCCCCAACACAAACCATGAAACACATACTTCACAAAACCAGTGTGCCATGCAATCAGAGCCCTTAAGGCAAAATAACATATGCAACATACTAGTTATAGGTGACTCTATAGTCAGGCACACTGACGACCCACTCACTATGCTGAATAAGGAGAAGGTTACTGTTAGCTGCCTGTTGGGTGCCAGGATCCGCCACATAGCACAAGCACTCAGGTCACTCCAGAACAAGTACAAATATGACTCTGTCATTGTCCATGTTGGTGTGAATGACCTGAGCCATACCTCCCTGGACTACATGAAAAGAGACATGGAAGAGCTGTCGGATCACATAGCCCAGGCTGGTATGACCCTGACCCTGAGTAGCATCCTGCCCTCACCAAGAATGATACCACGGTATAAAGAAAAAAACACTCAATTTCAATTGGCTAAGTTTTTGGTGTCATTCAAAGGGGATCCAGTATCTGTCCATCTAGGATGACATGCTCAACAGGCTACGCTGCTTCGCTAGAGATGGCTTGCACCTGTCACCCTTAGGCTTTCGAATACTAGCCAAGGCTATTGCCATCCCCATAGTGCCTTTTTTAGGCAAGGCTCAAAAGACAAACCCACCACCATAAATAGCACAAGTAACAAAAAACTGAGGGTAATGCTACTCAGTGGCAGAAGTCTAAACCTCAAAATGCACCCACTCGATGCACTCCTCAGTATGGAGAAAATCAATATATGTGCAGTAACAAAAACCTGGTTTAACGCTCCAGAGAGCACTCCAGCACTACCAGGCTACAACTCATACCATACATTTTGGCCAAAAACCCAGACTGAAGTACAAAAGGTGGGGGCATATCCATATTCATCAAGGATACCCACACCTCCAGGTTAGTGGCACAGCATGATGCTTCAGAGATCATCCACATGCAACTAACAATGGACAAAATTGCAATTCAAATTATAGCTTGCTACAGATCACCCACCATGTCCAAGGACCCCCATTCCACATTTCTGGAAACACTGGGAAACATAAAGGTCCCAGCAAACACCTTAATATTGGGTGATTTCAATTACCCAAACATTAACTGGGAGAACTACTCAAGTATTAGCTCCCTTGCCCAACATTTCCTAGAATTTATAAACTCAAGCACCCTGGTTCAACTGGTCAACACTCCCACCAGAAGTGACAACATATTGGACCTGGTCATCACCAACATGGGTGACCGGTGTTCCAAATCGGAGGTCAACCCCTCGCTGGTTAGATCTGACCATAAACAAATCACTTTGGATATCCACATTCTGCCCCCACCCCCAGACAAGGAAACCACTGTGAAAAACTTTTCACAAGCAAACTTCACATTACTTAAGACCAAGGTGGAAAGTTTCAAAGCCTCCATGCTAAAGGATAATGCTGTCCAAGCTGCAAAATCCTTTACTAATGCATTTTACTGGCACCTACAAGAATGCATGGATTGTGCTGTCCCAAGCAAAACCAAGACTCACTCCTCCAAGAAAAGGAAACCAGTCTGGTGGACTCCTGCCATAAACAAGCTATACAATAGATGGAGGAAACTAGTACAGAAAAGAGTAAAATCCCAAGAAGAGAAGACATCCCTGATCGGTATCAGCAAGAAACTATGATCCCTCATAAAATCATCCAAGGCAAGCTTTGAAAGAAAAATTGCCAAGGACTCCAAAGATAACCACAAGGCATTCTTTAGTTATGTCAAGAATCTAAGTGTCAATGCTCAGATCTGCTTGGAGTTAGTGCAGAATGACACACATTGCACTGAACCGACTGATATCACCAACATCCTGGCAGACAGGTTCAGCACAAACTTCACCCCCCCCCTCAGCCCCAAAAGGGCCCATAACCATACCAGAAGATTGTAGAGTCCCTGAAATCACAGACACGCAGGGTAAAACAGTCCTCTCCAAAGCCAAAAAGACAGCATCAATGGGACTGGACGGTGTCCCAGGCTGCGTCCTACACGAGCTTAAAGACGAACTAACACCTCATCTAAACACACTGTTCAAACTCAGCCTCTCCACAGGCTACTTACCCATAGAGTGGTGCACAGCAATGGTTATTCCACTCCACAAAGGTGGAGCCACAACAGACCCTGGGAACTAACGCCCTATAAGCCTGCAAGGCTATGGAGCACATCATCATGGAACTCATTAGCAGAGACATTGGGAACCTCCAAACACTAGACCCTACCCAGTTTGTCTTTGTTAAGGGCAGATCATGCCTCCTAAACCTGGTGGACTTCTTTGAGACAGTTACCAAAGCTATAGAAGAGGGAAAGGTGGTACACACAGCCTACCTAGATCTCGCAAAGGCTTTCAACACCAATCCCCATTCTGGTATTATAGACAAGCTCACCAGCCTGAACATAAACCCCTACATCACAAAATGGGTTGCCAACTGGCTCACAGACAGAACCCACATGGTGAGAGTTGCGGGAGCTAGGTCCAACTTAAACCGGTTACAAGTGGTGTTCCCCAGGGCTCAGTCCTAGGACCCCTCTTGTTCGGCATATACTTCTCAGAGGTACAGGCAAGCACAGGAAGACTATGGCTGTCCAAGTTTGCAGACAACTGCAAACTAGGGACTATAACTGACTCTCTGGCTGACACAGACATCCTCCAAAAGGATCTCACTGAGACGGATACCTGGTGTCAAAATCATGGCCTCAAGCTAAATGCCAAAAAGTGCATAGTCATCCCCTTTGGAAAAAACAAAGTACCCACAAACTACCACATAGATAAAAACAGAAGATGTAATAAGGGATCTGGGGTCCCAAGTAGATAGTAATCTCACCTTTGATAATCACATTGCCGAAGTGGTTAGGAAATCCTTCTACGTGGCCCACCTAATCACGAAAGGGTTCGCATCCAGATCAAAAGAGGTCATTGTGCCCCTCTACACATCACTCATCAAACCCATCATAGAGTACAACTCCCCATTTGGGATGTAAATTACAAGACATCTGCAACAGCTGGAAAGACCACAGAAGTATCTCACCAAGAGGATCATTGGCCTCAAACAGATGCCTTATGCAGCTCGACTGAAGAAACTCCAGCTGTACTCGGTTACATACCACCTACTCAGAGGTGATCTCTGCCTGACATACAAGGCCATGTCCAACCCAGAATTGATAGACATGCTCCACCTAAAGAAAACCTTATCCCCACGATAGGGATCTAAACCTCACCACAACAATAAATAGGACGTGCTGGAGGGATAGATCCCTGCCCCAGAGACTTCCCATGCTTTGGAACAAGATTCCAATCTACATTAGGCAGAGCTCCTTGCTAACACTCTTCAAAAGAAACCTTGATGAGTGGATGGGAAACAGAAAGTTTACCTCGGGGATCACTTTAGTGGCTGTGCTGGACAGAGACACAGGGAACTAATCTAAGGGAGCGGCGAACGTCAACACATTCTGGCTAGGCTTATAAATGCCTTCAGGAAGATAGCCTAGTACCTACCTATGAACCTATGAACAGAGAAAGAGCTTAGTCAAAGGACAGACTGTAAGAACTGCATGCATGACTTCAGAATTGAGTGATGTGAGGCAAGAATTTTTCAAATTAAGAGATCTGTTTTTAGAAAGGAGATACCCCAAACAGATGGTGGAACATTACTGAGGAGGTTTACACAGGATGGTGAAAAAAATAGGGTACCTGTCAAATCTTCAAACACTCAAAATTTCGAACTTTACATGGTCGAGACCAAACGTTCGAAATTTTGAGTGCTCGAAGATAGACTTTCAATGGCACCGTACGGTGCAGATAGGGAGAATTTCCCTTTTCTGCACTGAAGTGTGGTCTCAGAGTTGGTATATTTAAGTAGGGGGTTGTGGAGGTGCAGGGAGGCTTGCCCCCTGTCTACACTGTGTTTTTTTTCTGTGTTTTCTTATGTTCGAACATCCAGATGTCAAACATTTGGTCTCGACCATGTAACGTTTGACATTTTGGAGCATTTAACATAGACCCAAAAAATATAAGCCCCTGTTAGGAAACCACCCGTTAACTAATATAGCCCCCACAGATCCTGGTGAAATGAAGATTTATGAGCATGAATGTATAGTGCAATACAGTCTTGTAGTATATGAAGTGAAAAACATATTAAAAAAGAACTGGAGTATATTTAGGGTAAATAATGATGTCTTAACTGCAGTGGGAGATAAATCTGTTTTTATCAGCAAGGTGGGCATGAATATTAAACATCTTATGAAAAACAAGTTGAATTTACTGATAGAAGGTGGTTGTGGTACAACACCTTGTGGGAGGTGCTCCCAGTGTACTAATATTTTCAAAGCATCTCAAATCCACCTAGCTAACAAAATGGCATCTAAGGTTATATTCAAGAAAGGAAATTGTTTTACCACCAGAGTGGTGTACCTTGCTCTATGTGATACATGCAATGGATTCTATGTTAGGAAAACAGAGAGGACATTGAAAAGCAGAATCTATGAGCACATATATGATGTTAAAAACAAGAAGGATGCAAGTGCATTATATAGGCATTCCCTCACTTGTTCTAATTTTAAAGGCTTTAAATTTGGTATTTTGGATACTGTGGACATAGACTGGGGGGGGGGGGGGGTGACTGGAAGAATTTTTAAGTAAAAAAGAGCTGGTTTGGCAACTCAGACTAGCAGCTAATTTTCCACCAGGTATAAATGATTCCTTGACAATACTTCCTAAAAGAAAAATCTATGAAACTTTAAGTATTTTAACATTTTTACATGCATTACCGTGCCTTCATTTTTTAAACATATGCTGAAGGTATTTAATATATAACAGTGTTTTATTTGTAAAAAGCTAAGTTGGCTTGAATATTAACATCCTGTATATTTAATATTGCTCATTGACCATTTTACGTGTGACTTTTTTTGACAATACCATTGGCTCATTTGTATCTATTATGTAACGTACTGGTATAAAAATGGTTCTTGAATCATTGTGCTTTATTCTGATGAAGTCTCCTATGTGAAAGACGAAAGTGCTTAATCTTGGTTTATTTTTACTGCAATAAATAGAGTTTGTATACAGGCTTGTTTGGTGTGTTTTCCATTTGGTTCCTGGTGTTCTCTTATTCGCACTGGACCAGATTCATGGATTTTTACATTCTTGAAATACTCAGCAAGATTTGTCAGGCAAGATCTTCCCTTAATAAAGCCAAACTGGGTCTGATAAAATCAAAACTAAGATTCATAGAAAATGTAATCAGTTGAATTTAATGTTACAAGCCACTAGTTGCCATCCACCACATACCTTGGTATCTATTCCTTATGGGGAGCTGCTTAGAATTAAGAGGTTATCTAGAGATATAGATGAGTCACAAATAGAAGCTGATAGAGTTATAAAAATGTTTTTGGATAGAGGATACGAAGAGCAACTGGTTATGGAAAGTTATGCCAAAATTTATGGGAAGTACAGCGCTCGCAAGAAAAGAAGTTACATAGGTAACATAGGAAATGGAGAAATGGTTTCAGCTGATAATTCTTTATTTTTTGTTACCAAGTATACTGTTTTTTTTTAGATAGACTTAACAGATTATTAAAAGAATAATGGAAACTTATAAAAAGGGAAGTTTCCTCTTTATCACAAGTAGAATTAAGAACATCTTATCAGAGGGGCCGTAATTTACAAGATTTTTTAGTACATAGTAAATACAGTAAACCAAAAGTGCGAATAAATAGGAATATAATAAAATTGGGCATGAGCCCTTGTGGCAAGTGTTCTATTTGTCAATATATAGTATCAACATTTGAGAGAATAAACAGCAAAAAGTTTGAAACACAGGACTGTTTTTCCTGCATAACTAAGGGAATAGTTTATGCAATTAAATGTTCTTGCAATCATTTTTATATTCGAGAAAGTAAAAGAAGTTTAAGTGAAAGGATAAAAAAACATGTCAGGGACATAAAGAATAAGAAAATTATAAGTCCCGTAGCAGATCACTTCAATACAGTACATTTAGGAAATACAAGTAGTTTAAAAGTTACAGTTTTGGAACAAGTTTCATTACAATTTGCCAGTGAAGATTTGCTTAAGCATTCATTAAGAAAAAAGGAATCAATTTTTATTATCATATATAACACCATGCAGCCTAATGGGCTAAATAAAGAATGTAACTGGCAAAGTTTTATTTAATGAAAACCAAAAGAAACGGACTTGCTTGACTTAAGTGTGATGGCACAACCCACCAAAAATGAGTATCCAACTTGAATAGTACTCAGCTAGGGTTTAATAAGAAAATCCACGATGCATAAACAGTTGAAATAAGAAAATCCACGATGCATAAAAAACAGTTGAAGTTAGCGCTTTCGTTTGGCTCATGCCAAACTTTTTCAAAAACAGTTTTGCATCACTTCCTGTAGTTTAAATAAGTTGAGTCAGTGATGTAATCAATTAAATACATTCAAAAAATTAAAGACATAGCATGCTTTAAAGCTTTTAACAGTATAAAACCAATACATGAAATAATGCTGTAGTACTGTAATAAACAATACAAGTACTATCTCCATGAGCACAACGCTGAAATCAGTACTGTACAAATACTTGTGTGATTAAAGCGTACACCCAATAATACATCTAAAATGCATACACAAAATGCATCAAATATGCATCAAAACGAAGCAGCGTATCATCAATAAATAAGGAATAAATGAAGGATCATTGAAAAAGCAACGTATAATCAATAAAGAAAGTTTGCTCTCCACTGTAAATAACTCCAAATTAATGGGATGTAAACATTAGTCTGAGTAAATGTTTGTAAGTTAAAGTGAACCATCACTTAAATGTATATAAAGCTAGCGAATGTGCGCTTGTATAAGAAAGCGCTCAACCCATGTTAATAAGGTTTATAAGCTAGCCTCTAAAAAAATATACAATGACAGTGATTAAAGTAATAATTATAATTGTTGCTATATTCCATCAATGATATGTGAGTTGTACATTGTACATTAATTCCACTATCATATCTTATTTGGATGTTTTACTGGAAAAGGACATTATAAACAAAGAGTTCAAATCAAAAATATACAGAAAAGAGACATATAGTAACAGCTTATTGCATTTTAACAGCTGCCATCCCTACACCCAGAAGAGAGCTGTTTTAAAGGGTCAATTTATCAGGGCTTCTAGGATGACCAGTAAAAGAGATGACTTTATAGTTGAATGTCTTAAATTGTGTGACATGTTCAAAAACAGAGGTTATCCTGACAATTTAATATACAATATTATGAATGAAGTAGTTGATAAAAGAGACAAGTTGCATTTTATACCTTTATTAAATCATGCAGATAAAACTACACTAAATGTATCGAATTCAAATGTGATAAACTTGGATAACAACACTAATAATCATACTACAATGATTCATATTGACACTGAAATATTAAATAATACAGGAACAACATCATTTACAAAGAGCTTTATTACAACCTTTAATTCAGACAGCACTTCTATAGATAACATCTTAAGGAAGAATTGGCAGCTTATTAAGGCGGACACAACATTGCATCCCCTTTTTACTAACAATCCATCTATAGTGTACAAAAAAGGTATGAGCTTGAAAAAACATTTGGAAAAAACATACAAAACAAAATATGGGAAACTTTTAGATGTGGTAGATGCAAATATTGTAAGTATGTATTTGAAACGAACGAATTGATGATAAACAATATTAAGATCTGTTTAAAGGAAAAAGCTTGCTGTTATACAGAGAAAGTTGTGTATTGTGTCCTATGTAATGATTGTACTTCATTTTACATAGGAAAAACAGAAAGGAAATTGAAAGAACGTATAGGTGAACATATAAGGGCCATAAGAAATGGAAATGAATTAAATGCTTTAGCCAAACACATTAATACACATACATCGCACAACTTTAAATTTGTAGTGTTGGATATCCTGAAAGTAGATATTAGAGGGGGGGCCTGGCAATTATTATTGGAAAGATGTGAGTTAGAATGGCAACTAAGATTGAATGCCAATTATTGGCCAGGCTTAAATAACTGTTTATCTTTTGGTAGTATTTTAAAATTGAAATCATTAGTTAGATAATGTGTTTTAAATTCAATTCATTGTTATTTACTAGGATATTTATAAAATTCATTAATTTAAAAATCATAATTATTTATTTATTATTTTATTTTTATATTTCATATTTAATATAAAAATTTTATAATTATAAACATATTTTAAACAAAAACAAAATAAAATGAATATTCAAATATTTTAATGAATATTATTTAAAAATATTTTTTATGAATATCATCTTATGTATTATTAGATTCATTCATTTATCACTTATTATGACATTACCATTCACTTTTGCGTCTTTATAGATTCGTATTGTGGGCCAATCAATAAATTACTCACAAATCTATATATATTTTGGTATCATATTTATGAATACACATACATCTATAATTAATTTTTTGAATATTTTTCATAGAACAAACAAATTAACATCACCAACATTACTTTTACTGAATTTTTTTAGATGTCACCCTTAAAACCTTATAAATTTGGGTTGAGCGCTTTTTTTTATATACAAGTGCACATTTGTTAGTATCATTAGACTTTTGCAAGAGACGCTTTATTTCTATGCACATACATTTAATTGGATTTAAATTTGTTATGATATTACCATTAACGTATTATGTCTATTTTAGAGACATAGTAATGGGTCAACGAAGAAATTATTCATGCAATTATATAATCAAGGGCATCAAGTATTTATTAACACACACACAATCTACAACTCACATATCATTGATGGAATATAGCAACAATTATAATTATTACTTTAATCACTGTCATTGTATATATTTTTAGAGGCTAGCTTATAAACCTTATTAACACGGGTTGAGCGCTTTCTTATACAAGCGCACACTCGCTAGCTTTATATACATTTAAGTGATGGCTCACTTTAACTTACAAACATTTACTCAGACTAATGTTTACATCCCATTAATTTGGAGTTATTTTATATAAGGATTTACAGTGGAGAGCAAACTTTCTTTATTGATCATATGTTGCTTTTTCAATGATCCTTCATTTATTCCTTATTTATTGATGATACGCTGCTTCGTTTTGATGCATATTTGATGCATTTTGTGTATGCATTTTAGATGTATTATTGGGTGTACGCTTTAATCACACAAGTATTTGTACAGTACTGATTTCAGCGTTGTGCTCATGGAGATAGTACTTGTATTGTTTATTACAGCACTACAGCATTATTTCACGTATTGGTTTTATACTGTTAAAAGCTTTAAAGCATGCTATGTCTTTAATTTTTTGAATGTATTTAATTGATTACATCACTGACTCAACTTATTTAAACTACAGGAAGTGATGCAAAACTGTTTTTGAAAAAGTTTGGCATGAGCCAAACGAAAGCGCTAACTTCAACTGTTTTTTATGCATCGTGGATTTTCTTATTTCAACTGTTTTATGCATCGTGGATTTTCTTATTAAACCCTAGCTGAGTACTATTCAAGTTGGATACTCGTTTTTGGTGGGTTGTGCCATCACACTTTCGTCAAGCAAGTCCGTTTCTTTTGGTTTTCGTTGGTTTATCTATACTCTTATTGTCAAAGTTTTATTTAATGTTTGTTTTAGCTTTAAGAGAGGTGTGATTAATTAATCGAAATTAATTGTGTTATAAATAGTAAACCTTGTGAGCTTGCATTTTACTCTGTAAAGGCTGTTACTGCCAAGGCGCTAGGAGATTTTATGGTGTCATTTACTGCTTTCTACTTCACTGTGGAATAAATAGACATCTATTTATTTGAAAGAGGAGGGTGTCATTGGTTTATTGGTACGTGGTTTGTGATATTCATCTTCTACGAACTGTGGTTTAAACTTTAGTCATGAACAGTGACTCATTTTCTTCTTTGCCCCATATTTTTTGTGAAATGGGGATGGAATTTACTCAGAGAAAAGGACTTACTAATTTACATTCTGAGCCCAAGACTACAGTAATTAATGGTAATGAAGCAACGGTCCAGCATAATAATGGTATTCCCAAACAGCATCTGAATACACAAATGAATGTACTTAAGAAATGGGAAGAATCCAGGTTTCATACAACAACTAATCCTTTTGCTATGATAGGTAAGAAAACAGAATTGTCTTCTTATCCAGCAGCACAGGAACTATGTTCTCAATTGGAGAAGTTGTTATTTAAGGAAACAGCTACTTTCTACAATCTGAATAGTTTACAAAGATATCAGGAACTGCAGATAACACCACGGGGACTTCGAGCCATTAAAAGTCCCTCTGCCCCGTTTGAATTATCAGAAGAACAAGAACAGGGGTTCCATGACAGATGGATTGCTGCAGCACATCGATGCAGTATGGAATGGGTTTCCATACTGATTGACAGAGATAATTTTAAAAGAAATAAAATACTAGAAGAAACTAGGAAAATGTGTGAGGAGGTGATTAAGACAACATCTAACTCAGCATTGGAAACCTTTTTGGCCAGTATTAATGATTGTCTAACTACTTATGAGAAAGAACTGATACACAGAAAGAAGAATAAACTTCAAAGAGATCTGAGGGATTATGAGCGGAAGAAGGTGTTCATTCTGTCATCCAATCAGCAATGTAAATGGCGCAGCATCAGTTTTCAAAACCAGGAAACACATGGCCAACGGAAGAACCACAGTTTTCATTCAGCAGAAAGTGGGGCATCCTCTGTGGAAGAAGAGGAGTTTATGGATCAGGAATATCCCGCATTAACTAGACCCAGTAATGCGGAATCTTTCCTAAAAAAATTTCATGGACCAGGTGCCACAGGACATAGTACAAGGAAACGAATGTGGCAGGGACATGGTAATTACAGAGACCAGGGCCAGGGCTCATATAAGCAGAGCAAATGCACTAACTAAACAGGTAGTACATGATGTAGTAGATTCTTATGTAGTAAATTTATCTGATTATGTGTTTGACGAAGATGAAATGTCAGTTTTGCAAAGGGGCTTAAAATTTATTCCAACTGTTTTTCCAAGATTGTATGAAGTTAAGTGTGAAATATTTAAATTAATTCATAAAATGCATTTGAAAGAATTTTTTTATAATTCCGTTCCACATAATGTGACTATGTCGAATGAAGACACAGATTCATCCAGTGAATGTAGCTTTTATTCTTTGATTCCGATGTTGAAAGTAATGCATATACATTGCTGGACACGACTAAAATATCTGTCAAAAGTACTTTCATGCCACCTTTTAAAAATGTAAATATACAGCGATTTAATAGTGCTATTAATTTAGTAATAGAAAAAGAAATGAATGAATTCAATAGAATGAATAAGAATTTTAATTTAACAAATGTGGAATGGCACAAATTAAAACAACTAAGCACTAATGACAATATTGTATTTAAATCCTCAGATAAAGGGGGTACGCTGGTTGTCATGAACTCTTTGACTTATTATGATACGTGTATGCAACATTTGAATAATGCACAAGTTTACAATAAAGTAGATATGACAATTTTAAGTCGGGCTCAAAAAGAATATCAGATGTTGTTAGATAAGGGAGTAAGGTTACATTATTTCACAGCATCAGATGTAACAAAAAAGTTTATGAATAAAGAAGGTTCTGTAGCTAGATTTTTCTGTGTGCCTAAAATTCATAAGGATTTGCAGCACCCTCCAGGATGACCAATAGTGTCAGCTACTGAATATTTTACGCATAATTTGGGCTGTCTTCATGAATTATTGTTGAAAGAAGTACGAAAGCTCCCATCTTACATTAAAGATTCCTTTGATTTTTTGAAGAGAGTGGGAGGAATACAGTGGAAAGAAAATATGTACTTTGTAGTTGTAGATGTAACTAGTCTATATATCAATATACAACATCAATATGGACTAGAAGCTATACAGTATTTTCTGGGAGATAATGCCAGAACCCAGTACATTAAAGAGTTAGCACACTTTTGTTTGAAAAACAACATTTTTGAATTTGAGGGGAACCTTTATAGACAAAAACAAGGCACAGCCATGGGGGCAGCTTTTGCCCCCATGTATTTGTTTATGGGGTTGATAGAGAGTACACACATTTATAGAAGCGTATTCTAGATATGTTAGACACTATTTTAGATTCATAGACAGTCTCATATTTTTTGTCATGGTGGTAGAAACGAGGTATCTGAATTTTTGCTTTTTTTGAATGACAACAAATTTGGAATTAAATATAATGAAGCACAAATAGGATTGAAGGTTAACTTTCTGGATATTACTATAGAAGGTATAATCAATAAGAAAATCAAAACTAAGATTCATAGAAAATGTAATCAGTTGAATTTAATGTTACAAGCCACTAGTTGCCATCCACTGCATACCTTGGCATCTATTCCTTATGGGGAGATGCTTAGAATTAAAAGGTTATGTAGCGATATAAATGAGTCACAAATAGAAGCTGAGAGAGTTATAAAAATGTTTTTGGATAGAGGATATGAAGAGCAACTGGTTATGGAAAGTTATGCCAAAATTTATGGGAAGTACAGCGCTAGTAAGAAAAGAAGTTACATAGGTAACATAGGAAATGGAGAAATGGTTTCAGCTGATAATTTTTTATTTTTTGTTACCAAGTACTGTTTTTTCAGATAGACTTAACAGATTATTAAAAGAATATTGGAAACTTATAAAAAGGGAAGTTTCCTCTTTATCACAAGTAGAATTAAGAACATCTTATCAGAGGGGCCGTAATTTACAAGATTTTTTAGTACATAGTATATACAGTAAACCAAAAGAGTGAATTAACAGGAATACAATGAAATTGGGCACGAGCCCTTGTGGCAAGTGTTCTATTTGTCAATATATAGTATCAACATTTGAGAGAATAAACAGCAAAAGGTTTGAAACACAGGACTGTTTTTCCTGCATAACTAAGGGAATAGTTTATGCAATTAAATGTTCTTGCAATCGTTTTTATATTGGAGAAAGTAAAAGAAGTTTAAGTGAAAGGATAAAAGAACATGTCAGGGACATAAAGAATAAGAAAATTATAAGTCCCGTAGCAGATCACTTCAATACAGTACATTTAGGAAATACAAGTAGTTTAAAAGTTACAGTTTTGGAACAAGTTTCATTACGATTTTCCAGTGAAGATTTGCTTAAGCATTCATTAAGAAAAAAGGAATCAATTTTTATTATCAAATATAACACCATGCAGCCTAATGGGCTAAATAAAGAATGTAACTGGGAAAGTTTTATTTAATGTTTGCTTTAGCTTTACGAGATTTTTATTCTGCATAATTGGTGTGATTAATTAATCAAAATTAATTGTGTTATAAATAGGAAACCTTGCGAGCTTGCATTTTACTCTGTAAAGGCTGTTACGGCCGAGGCACTAGGAGATTGTTTTGGTGTAATTTACTGCTTTCTACTTCACTGTGGAATAAACAGACATCTATTTATTGAAAAGAGGAAGGTGTTATTGGTTTATTGGTACATGGTGGGTCTGATCAAGAGTTTGAAGGTCACATATATCCTTGTTGATAAGGTCCATGAGGATTCTGTCCAAGGCATTGCAGATAAGGCTGGATAGGCTTATGGGTCTATAGTCCAGGGTTGGTTAAGAGACCCATTCGTGTAATGGGATTATGTTTGCTGTTTTCCATTCAACTGGGACAAAGCCAGTGCTTAGACTGAGATTGAAGAGCATGCACAGTGGTTCCACTAACCCCTGTTTTAGACCATTTAGTAAGCAGCCTGGAATGTTGTCCAGTCCCATAGAGACTGTGTTTCTGGCCTTGGTGAATGCAGCTATGACCTGCTCTCTGGAGATACTAGGCAGAGGACTGATGAAAGGTATGTTATGGGGTATGATTGGTTGGGATGGGGGGGTGAAGTTGTCACCAAACCTGTCCGATAACAGGTTGGTGATGTCCTCAGGTTCAGTATAAGTGGTACTGTCCAGAGCTAGTTTGGCACAAGCCTGAGCATTGCCTTTTAGATTTCAGATGTAGCTAGAAAATGTTTTGTGTTAGCTAGTGATGCTAATTTAGTTTCATAGTTAGCTTTAGAGGACTTTACAAAATGTCTTATCTGCTTGTTTATGCTTTAGAGGGAGTTCTTCCTTTGCTGGGACCATTCCCTCTTGTTTTTTGACAGCAGTTTCTTTCTCTATTGTATAACTATTTATGCTGGATGTCCACCAGTGTGGCTTATTTTTTTGTGAAGATCGTGATTTGATTCATTCTAGTACAGCTGAGTCCATACATTTATATTTGTGTTTATACAGGACACTTATGTACACCTTTGTATAGGGGTTATTGCTATCAGTGTTGGCAGGGGGTCTGAAACTATTGATGCCATCACTCACTAGGCCATAGCTTGGTTTGGAAATTTTTTTTTTTACTTTTTTTGCTCCTGAGCATGGGTCAGGTGTGATTGTTACTTTGAACAAGACTGATTTATGATTGGACTTTACCATGGAGGGCCCGACACATGGGTGGTGCATCGATCACCCATGTTGGTGAGCACTATGTCCAGGATGTTAGAACCCCTTGTCGGGGTGCTGACTATCTGCTTTAGTGCATTTGTGATAACAAAATCCAGTAACCTGTTGGCAAGCACGTTTGTGCTCGTATATGTTACCCAATCGATGTAAGGATAGTTAGTCAACCATGACCAGGGTATTTGGCTGCACTGAGAGCGACTCAAGTAGGTCCAGGTAGGCTGTGGTAGGCTGTGTGGTTTTTGTGGTTCATGTTGTGGGTCTGCAGCTAACAGTGATGTGGAGGGGGTCTTTCTACAGTTAGTTGGACTTGGAGTAAGTCTAGAGAGTCATACTTTTTAACCAGTCTGGAGGTGTACTTGTCTTTAATTAAGATGGATACTCCTCCTCCCTTAGATTTTTCACATTTATTTTGTGGTCTGAACATGTGGAAAGCATTGTAGCCCTGCATGGCTGGGGTACTCTCTGAGGCCTTGAACCATGTTTCTGTGACTGTGCAGACATCGGCATCTTCCATGGTGCTTCAAGTGAGTGCAGTTTCTGAGCAGCATAACCCTGAGTTTATTTCTGGAGGATGTTTTTATATCAGGAATTTTGTTCTTATGACATTGGTTAAAAAGGCACCATGGGGGAGGCAAGTAACTTTGCTAGTAACCTAAAGCCTAGAGGTGACAGGTGAAGACCATCTCTGGCAAAGCAGCGTAGTGTGTCAAACATATCATCCTAGACTGTCAGATACTGCATCCCTCTGCTGGACTATCATTTTTTGTTTGTACTGTGGCATCATCCTCGGTGAGGGAAGAATGCTACATAGGGCTAGGGACATATCTGCCTGGGACATATAATCTGAAAGCTCCATCATGTCTCTTTTCATATAGTCCAGTGAGGTACATCTCAAGTCATTCACTCCAACATGGACTATGACAGAGACATAAAAGTTCTAGCTGTTGAGAGACTTGAGCACATGCATGATTTGGTGGAGTGTGGCACCGGATAGACAGCCGACCGTGACCATCTCCTTGCCCAGCCCAGTGAAGAGACATCTGTATTTCTCACTATGAAGTCATCTATGACCAAGACATTTGGTTTATATATGTTTTGCCTTAGAGGCTTATTGGGTGAAACACTGATGCATGTGTTATGATTATGTGTAGTAGTTGCTGTTGGGATTGTATTGTGTGCAGAAGGTTTGCTCTTGAGAGGTCTTTGCTTTTTTGGTATATTTCTAGTGAGTACCTCCTCATATGTGGGTTCATGTGTTCTGTGCTTGGTATGTGTGGGTGGTGCAGTGTGGGTGCTGACAACCTGCTTGTTATTTGGTTTGTACTTACATGAGAGAAAGAGAGAGAGAGAGAGAGAGAGAGAGAGCATCGATTTCATATTTATAGTATAGATACATCTCTCACATATTGTATTTGTATGTTTTAGGAGTAGTAGGTTATCTGTATACATGAGGCAATTGCTTCATTGCCTCAAGATGCCCGTGTCAATCAGGCTGGGTGCAGAAACAATGGGGAACTGACATTCCTTTTTGTCAGGTGTATTCTGTAATAAGTGGTGGAGGTTGGACAAAATGGACTAAGTTCTGGTATAGAACTGGTAAAATCAGATAATCTATAAGAGGTTTAGGGGTGGTAACCTGTGCCTGTGTCTCAAAAGGCACAGCTGGTTGCTCTCTGGGCAGCAGTGCACAACTGCATTGTGTGCCGAGAAGCAGGTAAGATTAGGAGGGCTCCCTAGCAGTTATCTAGGGAAATTTTGACTTTTTTAGCATTTGCTTATATACGTGGCAGCGTGGGGGGCACTGCTATGTGCAAACACTGTGTTTAAATATCAGCTAAGTAAAACAGTTTTCAAACAATCCATCCAATAGGAAAGCACAAGACTTAGCCTTGTTGCAACAATCCCTAACTCAGATGTGTCCTTGACGACACTCTTCTGCCACAAGGGTGCAGGAGGGTCCTCTTAATGTAAGATGGCTGGCTTTAGTGCTCATAAAATGCCAAACAGTCTAGATTCAGCAAGTCTGAGACTAGCCTCTGCTATAAATTGTTAAAGTACTGTAAATAGGCAGTGCAGAAAACAGTCACAAATGATAAAAAAAGTTTAAATTAGGCAGCAAAACAGCTGCAAACAGTTTAAAAGTGCAAAGAAGGGTTGTTGTTGTTGTTGTATCTTTCGGCTTTTCCCGGTTAGGGGTCGCCAAAAGTGCAAAGAAGGGTATAGAAATATAAAAAAAAAACCTTATTTTTCAGTAGAATTCACATGACACCTTGGATTTCATTTAGATTGACTTCAGATCTCTGCCTAAGGGTGTCAAACTCTGAGCAGCCCTGGTAGACTGAACACAACCCCCAGCAAATGCTGTGTTTAAATAACAGCTACGTAAAACAGTTTCCAAGCAATCCAGCCAATAGGAAAGCCCAGACTGAGCCTTGTTCCAAGAATCCCCAACTCAGATTGGTCCTTGACTACACTCTTCTGCCACAGTCACAAACAATAAAAACAGTTTGAAGTATAAAGGCGCAGGATGAGGAATCAGCAACTACATATATTCAACTATAGTTGAGGAATTTATAGAGCTAATGGAAGCCAAGGTTGTGGACACAATACTGCTGGTAGTCAAAGAAGACAAATATTTTGCTCTTGTTGTTGAGTCAACACCAGATCTCAGCCACATTGACAAATTAAAATTGTTATATGGTACATCAAAAAAGTTGGGCCTGTGGAAAGATTCCTGGGATTTGTTCCTATTTGCTGTCATAGAATAGAACATCTTGAAAGAACAGTTTTGCCAGTACTAGCTAAAAAAATACTGACATTCCCAACTGCCTAGGCTAGCGCTATGATAATGCTAGCAACATGTCTGGTAAATACAGTGACTTACAGGCAAGACTATGCTATCAGTTCACTGGCAGAGTATATGCGTTCCCAGCACATTCATTAAATCTAGTGGGAACATGTGTTGCAGAGTCTTGTGTAAAAGCTGTGTCTTTTTTTAATCTTTTGGAATGTGTTTACACATTTTTCTCAAGTTCAACCCACAGGTGGGAAAGTCTGAATAACCAACTTAAGAATGTTCCTGGATATCTTTCTGTAAAGCAGCTGTCTTTGCCAAAATGGGCCGCTCATGCTGATCCAACAAAAGCATTGCTGAGAGCTTTCATTTAGGTCACTGTAGCACTCAGGTTGTTGGACAGATCTACTGATGAACAAGCAGGAGTGGAGCATGAAGCTAAGGTTCTGGCAGGCCAGCTAAATACTTTTGAAAATGCTATTCTTCTTGTGTAGGGAAATCTACTGCAGAGACGGAATGCAACAAGCAAGATTTTACAAAACATGAAAATCTTTCCTGATAAAAATGGCTACCCTTTACAGATTGCTAATCTCCTTGTGTTCTGACTGGAGTGCTTCTCAAACAATCTGGAAATATATCAATGATAAGTATATTTATTGGCACTTTTCAGAGCTCTGCATTGTCTTAATTTTTGCCTGACTGAATTATTTTATATATTTGCTGACATTCTTTGCTGTTTTCTCATCTGTTCAAAACTGATTTTCCTTATTCCTTTGATGGTGTTAAAGTTTATAAAACTGGTCTAACTGATCATTTAAAGTTTTTTCAACTGTTGAACAGTTGAGGGCTACACACTCAAGTGCAATAGCCATTTTTCTGCCAATAGCCATTTTAAAAGTGTTTGTTTTACTGTATCTGTTTTAATTATTGAAAAAAAACAAAACAAAATATCCTATCTCTCTATTCGTTTCCCATCTTTAGAGTCCGGTTTTCAGAGTTTGATGAATTCTGGGCTGTTTTTTAGTTTCTGTTTCCCAGACCTTACTAAGATAGAAGGAAACTTCTCTGTTCATCAGTGAGAATGATGAGCTTTGAGCAGCCTATCTGTCACTGGAGGAGTGGTTTCAGATCAGAATCTGTAGTTTTATTGGCCATTTTGGACTATTTCTATCCCTTTCATCTTTCTGTTTAAAAACTTGTGTTTGAGCAGTTTTTGCACTTGTATTACCTCAGCAAGAACCTGCCTGGGTGTTCTGCAGAGTTTTACAGCATGAGGAGAGAGAGAGAGAGAAAAAAGAAGACTTTGAGTGGATTAAGTACCTCTGTTTTCTTTTTATTGCTTATTTCCACTACTCACACTATGCTGAGCATTTTTTATTAACTTTGCAACTTACTTGAAATGTTTTTTGAATTCTGATACTGTCTGCACTTTAACTGTTTTTAAGTGTTTTCCAACTGTTGAACTGTTGAGGGCTACACACTCAAGTGCGATAGCCATTTTACTGCTTTAAAAGAGTTTGTTTTACTGTATCCATTTTAACTTTTGAAAAAAAAAAATCCTATCTCTGTACTCGTTTCTCAGTAGAGTCTGGTTTTCAGATTTTGCTGAATTCTGGGCTGTTTTGTAGTTTCTGTGTTTCCCAGACCTTACTAAGATAGAAGGAAGCTTCTCTGTTCATCAGTGAGAGTGGTGAGCTTTGAGCAGCCTATCTGTCACTGGAGGAGTGGTTTTAGCTCACAATCTGTAGTTTTATTGGCCATTTTGGGCTATTTCTATCATTTTCATATTTCTGTTTAAAACCCCATCTTTGTGCAGTTTTTGCACATATATTACCTCAGCAAGATCCTGCCTGGGTGTCCTGCAGAGTTCTATAGCAGCAGAGAGAGAAAAGGGAGACTTTGAGTGGATTAAGTACCTCTGTTTTGCTTTTTATTGCTTATGTTCACTAGCCACACTATTCCAAGCATTTTGTATTAACTTTGCAACTTATTTGAACTGTTTTTGGAATTCTGATACTGTTTGCACTTTAACTGATCATTTTTAACTGTTTTTCAACTTTTGAACTGTTGAGGCCTAAACACTCAAGTGTGATAGCCATTTTTCTGCTTTAAAAGTGTTTGTTTTACTGTATCTGTTTTAATTTTTGAAAAAAAAAAAATCTTCTCTCTCTACTCGTTTCCTGCCTTTCTATAACCAGTACAGTCCGGTTTTCAGATTTTGCTGAATTCTGGGCTGTTTTGTAGTTTCTGTGTTGCCCAGACCGTACTAAGATAGAAGGAAGCTTCTCTGTTCATCAGTGAGAGTGGTGAGCTTTGAGCAGCCTATCTGTTGCTGGAGGAGTGGTTTCAGCACAGAATCTGTAGTTTTACTGGCCATTTTGGGCTATTTCTACCTCTTTCATCATTCTGTTTAAAAACCCGTCTTTGTGCAGTTTTGCACATCGTGCAGTGCCATTTAACTAGGTTTAAACTATTCCCGATGCCAGAAAGTCTGCTCTTTTAATTTTCCATTAGAACTAGCCAGTTTTCTAATTTTAGCACTCAAACCTGTTTCCTTGTGCTCAGCACTTGTTAAAAACTCATTGCAAGCACTAAATAATCTACAAATTACTGCAACACTCAACTTTCCTCACTTGTTAGGAGGAAAACACTTTTCAGCACTTAAATTAATAAGCACCTATTCGGACATGTCTAAGGGTCAGCTTCCTGTATTTTCCCCTGTCCACCTGATGAATCTGGGCATCTTGGGGAGATGTAGCAATTGCCTCATGTACACTGACAACCCTCCCCTCCTAAAACCCAACACTACAACCTGTGAGAGATGCACTTATATAGCCAAACTGGAAGCCAAGCTCTCTCCAGCCAAGACTGTACTAGACAGTCAAAAGGAAAAGGTAAACACCTGCACCACACCACACTCATCACATAGTCCATCACAACCTACACCATCTAAACCCAGACATAGTAACACAAAACAAACACCTACATTCACGGAGACCATCAATAAAAATCTGCCCAAATAACAGAGACCTCCAAAGCTGAAACGCAAGCAACCACCACCCCCATTACCGAAATGATACATAACCCACAAAATCAGTGTGCCACTCAACCTCAGCCCATAAGGCAAAACAACGTACCCAACACACTAGTCATAGGTGACTCTATAGTCAGGCACACTGATGTCCCACTCACTAGGCTAAACAAGAAGAAAGTTACTGTCAGCTGCCTGTCGGGTGCCAGGATCAGCCACATAATACAAGCACTCAGGTCACTTCCCAACAAATACAAATATGACTCTGTCATTGCCCATGTTGGTGTGAATGACCTGAGATGTACCTCCCTGGACTACATGAAAAGAGACATGGAGGAGCTCTCGGATTATGTAGCCCAGGCAGGTATGACCCTAGCCCTGAGTAGCATATGGCCATCATCCAGAATGATACCACAATACAAGGACAAAATGATTGACTTCAACAATTGGCTAAGCTTATGGTGTCATTCTAAGGGGATCCAGTGTCTATCTGCCTGGGACGACATGGTCGATAGACCATGATGCTTTGCCAGAGATGGCCTGCATGTTTCATCCCTGGGATTTCGGATACTGGCTAAGGCTCTTGCCATCCCTATAGTGCCTTTTTTAGGCAAGGTTCAAATGACAAACTCACCACCATAGCAGGTATAAGCAAGCAAAATCTCAAGGTAATGCTACTCAATGGTAGAAGTCTAAACCTCAAAATGCACTCAGTCGAGGCAATCCTTAAAATGGAGGACATTGACATCTGTGCAGTGACGGAGACCTGGTTCAAGGCTCTAGACAGCACCCCTGCATTACCTAACCTGGACCGAAACACTAAAGGAAGAGGTGTGTCCATATTCATTAAAGATATCCACACCTCCAGGCTAGTTGCTCAACATAATGCATCCAAAATTATCCAAGTGCAACTAACACTGGGCAAGACTGCAATCCAGGTTGTAGCTTATTACAGATCCCCTACCATGCCCCAGGATGCCAACTCCACATTTCTTGATATACTGGGTAATATTAAGGTACAGCCCAATACCCTAATAATGGGCAATTTCAACTACCCCACCATCAACTGGGAAAACTACTCATGTACTAACTCATTTGCTCAATGCTTTCTGGAATTCATAAATTCCAGCACCCTGAATCAGCTTGTCCATACCCCCACAAGGGGCAGCAATATCCCGGACCTGGTCATTACCAATATGGGCAACTGATGTTCCACGCCAGAGGTCATCTCCTCACTGGTCAAATCTGACCACAAGCTAATCACCCTAGACATCAATATCCTGACCCCACCCCCCCATTAAGGAAACCACTGTAAAAAACTTCTCCAAAGCCAACTTCATGCTTCTTAAGACAGAAGTGTCAAGCTTCATGACACCCATACAGACGGAAAATAGAGGTATAACTGCTGAATCCTATACAAATGCACTGTATAAGCACATATATGAGTGCATGGATCATGCCATTCCCAACAGAACCAAGATGCTATCCTCCAGAAAAAGGAAGCCAATCTGGTGGTCCCCTGCCATAAAAAAAACTCTACAACAGAAGGAAGAAGCTGTTGCAAAAAAGAATAAAATCTCCTGATTGCAGGAACTCCCTGGTCAGCCTTAGTAAAAAGGAGAGATCCCTCATAAAATCCTCCAAAGCTAGTTATAAAAATAAAATCGCCACTGATTCTAAAGACAGGCACAAAGCATTCTACAGCTATGTCAAGAATCTCAATGGCAACACTCAGATCTGCTCTGAGCTACAGCACAATAGCACTAGATATACAGAACCAACTGATATTGCCAATATCCTGGCAGATAGGTTCAGTGCACATTTCACCCCCCCTCACCCCCCAAAGGGCCCATCTGTATACCAGAAAAATGCAAATCTCGTGTAATCACAGCTGCACAAGTAAAGACCGCACTCTCCAAAGCCAAGAACACAGCATCCATGGGACCTGGCAACATCCCAGGCTGCATTCTGAATGAACTACAGAATGAACTGGCACCCAACCTAAGTACCGTGTTCAATCATAGCCTCACTTCAGGCTTTGTGTCTATTGAATGGCACAGAGCGACGATTATCCCACTACACAAAGGGGGTGCCACCACAGACCACAGGAACTAACGCCCCATTAGCCTGACAAGCCTGGTCTGCAAGGCCATGGAACGTATCATCTTGGAGCTTATAAACAAGGACATAGGTAACCTCCAAACTTTGGATCCCACTCAGTTTGGGTTTGTAAAAGGTAGGTCATGTCTCCTAAACCTGATTAACTTCTTTGAAGCAGTCACCAGAGACATGGACATGGGTAAGGTGGTGCACACAGCCTATCTTGACCTCACCAAGGCTTTCAACACCATCTCCCGCTCTGGAATTATAGATAAACTCACTAGACTGGGCATAAATAACTATGTCACAAGATGGGTGGCCAACTGGCTCACTGACAGAACCCACACAGTGAAAGTAGCCAACTTCTAATCCAACTTCAGACCAGTGACAAGTGGAGTACCACAGGGCTCAGTCCTGGGTCCTCTCCTGTTTGGCATCTACTTCTCAGAAGTCCAGGCTAATACAGCAGGTCTTTGGCTAATGAAGTTCGCAAATGACTGCAAACTAGGTAACATAATAGAATCACCTAATCATGTGGACATTATACAAAGGGGCCTCACTGAGATGGATGCTTGGTGTCAAAGTCATGGCCTCAAGCTCAATGCCAAGAAGTGCATTGTCATCCCCTTTGGGAAAAACACTTTACCCATGAACTACCACATAGGCGGTAGCCTACTAAACACTGAAAGTATGATAAGAGACCTTGGGACACAGGTGGACAGCAGTCTCTCCTTTGATAATCACTTTGCCACAGTAGCCAGGAAATCCTTCTACATGGCACACTTCATCACAAAGGGGTTCACCTCCATAAAAAAAGAGGTAATTGTTCCTCTCTACTCATCCCTCACCAGACCCATTATACAGTGCAATGCCCTGTTTGGCATGTAACTCTCAAGACATCTACAACAACCAGAAAGGCCACAGAAATACCTCACTAAGAGGATTACTGGCCTCAAATAGATACCATATGCAGACCGTCTCAAAAAACTCCAGCTCTACTCCATTGCTTATTGCCTATTCAGAGGTGACCTCTGCTTAACAAACAAAGCCATGTCAACCCAGATGTGTTGGACATGCTACACTTAAAGAAACCCCAATCCCTCTGAGCTACACGCTCCGGGGACCTAAACCTTGCCACCACAATAAACATAACATGCTGGAGGGATAGATTCCTGTCCCAAGGACTTCCCATGCTCTGGAACAGACTACCGATTCATGTCAAGCAAAGCTCCTCATTAGCTTTCTTTAAAAAAAATCTCAACAATTGGATGGGAAATAGGAAATTCACCCAGGGGATCACTTCTGTGGCTCTGCTAAACAGGGACACAGGAAAATAGCTTTCTTGGGTGGCAAAAGCCACAAAACTTTTTGGCTAGGCTTATATAGGCCCCGGGGCTGATATCCTAGTACCTACCTATGAACCTATGTACAATAAATGATTCCTATGAAAGGGAAGCCAAAAAAATAATCGCTGCTGTAGGAGGACATACATCTGCAAAAGACAAATTCATCCTTGAGACATTTAATGTAATGACAGTCTAACTGTGAAATTAAAAAAAGAAGCCAGTCCTATGAAATACTTCACATCTGTTTTAAAATTTTCAACTTGAAATTACTAATGACACACACCGATTTATGCAGCTGGGCAAACAGCTAACAAACATACTATGCAGATGATCTGGGAAGACTGTTTCACAAAAGAATTCTTGTGGTTCGTCTCTTTAATCCCACAGACTTGCATAGAGAACCAGTTCAATGAAAGAGTATATTACTGACCATGACCTATAGGAAACATTACCCAATGTTGAAACTGTACTTCATATATTGCTGTGTCTGCCTGTTGCCAGTGCCAGTGAGGGAGACATCCTTTTCCTGTTTAAAAAGGACATCTCTGGGCCAAGAACAGTTATTTTTGTTAACAGTGGAATCAGTTTTGGTCAAACAGTTGCAGTTTGATAATCTTGTGGATGCTTCCTCAAAGAGAAAATAATGTAGAGTTAAACTGTAAAGCTTGTGTTCAACATTTTACATTTCATTCACTAAGTTAAGCATAATGTTTGAAACTGTAGCTCAGCCTTTAACTGTTAGCCTTGTCTTTATATCTAAGTTAGAGTTTCTTTCCACAATGCTTAACTTTTAAATTCATTCCAAATGTGAAGAAAATTTATTCCAAACTTTTCTCCCCACATAGTGACACTGCTATAGTAATGATAAGTGGAATTTACATTGTTTAATGCATTTGACATGCTTTGTCTGGGTATGTTTAGAATATTTTGTACAAAGTTTTTTTTCAGTACTGCCAGTTTATATTTTTACCTCTTGATGTGCTTAGTATGTGAAATGTCGTACTATAGACTGCAGCCTGATAAAGCTAGCAGTGATTTCAGATGTATACAGCAACATTTTATTTTCTATATATTGCACCTACTAATGTGAATAAGTTTAATTTGCATTAATCTTGGAGTCATTTTTCTTATTTGGCAACTGTACTATATATTATTTACTGTTTATATTATTTTACTTGGTGTGTAAGTTTAGAATATTTTGCACAAAAATGTTTGTTCAATATTGCAAGTTTACATTTACCTCATGATGTGCTTAGTATACCAAATCTTGCACAAATAATGTGTTCAGTATTACCTGTTTGCTTCTTGGTGTTTTAGAATGTCAAAGATTGCAAGATGTTTTGTGTTAGTACTTATATAGTGCCAACTGACATTCTGGTTTACAGTGTTAAATTTTGCCAAAAGTTTCTGTAATGTGTATACATTATATATATATATATATATATATATATATATATATATATATATATATATATATATATATATATATATATATATATATTGGTGAGGTCATAAGGCACAAAAATTCCATGGGACAAAATGTGGCTGGGATACACAGACAAGCACCATGTGGGTGTGCCACACTAACTGGGTGGAATTCACTGTGTATGGTTATTATGCCTTATATATTCTGTCTGAAATGAATCCCTCTACCCTTTACATAGCCACTCAATAGTGCCTCCCTATATACTGCTTGACTGTGAATCCCAGCTTAAGCCTGTCTTTGTTCAGTAGATTATGCAATTAAAAATAAGTCTCAACTCTCAATGAAACTGAAGTTTATTGTTACTTATGCTAAATCTGTTTGTAGTGCCAGTCTTTTGTTTTTCTGTGAAAATTTTGAAATAAAAGTTTAAGATAAGAATCTTTGTAGTTGTTTATGTGTGTATGCGCACATTTGTGCATGCCTTCATGTAGGTGTGTGCGTGTGTGTGTATGTGCACGCCTACATGTATATGTCTTTGTGTGTATGTGTCTGTATGTGCGCATGTGCTCACGCATGTGTGTGTGTGTGATGTTGTTGTTTAAACTGATATTTTTATTAGTCAGTCACAGTCTTTTTACAGGTCATCATATTTAATATATGGTTTTGCAGCAAGCCACTGGGATATCACTAACTCTTTCAGAATATCTTCTATAATAAAATATTTTGCAAAAATATTCAATGTTTTATATAGTATTGCTAATATGTGTATATTTATTAGTAAGGAAGTGGACAAAACCTTGTGAAAGTTTTCAGCCATGATTCGGGTCCAAGTGCACTGACAGTTTAGTGTAGATACTTTATAGTAGCAACCACAAGTCTTTAGGTGGAAGAAAGCAAAATAGCAACCCACAGGAAACCTGTACAGAGATAGCATGCAGCTAATATGGGGAAACAAGAATGGCATTTCTAAATGTATCAGACTCCAGATCTCTGCAAAATATAGGAGTAACACTTTAGGCTGGTTAGAATGACTTTAGTCCATTAAAAAACTTTGAATTCTTAGGACTTTTAACTACACAAAATATAATTTTTATTATACCTTGCATAAAACTGACTTCATATAAGGACTAAGATTCACATTTTAGAGTACAAGATGAATGACGGTAAATTTCTAGGGTATTAAATACAAAAAAAAATCACAATAAATGTAATGCCTGTTTGAAATTTGGTTCCTTTTGGCTAAAAGGATACAATAAAAGACATTAAGATAAAACCACCAAAACATATTGTGATGCCCATGCACTGGCCCAGCAATCAAGGAGCCTCAATCCTCACCACTAACACCAGTGACAGGCATCCACATTGTGAAGGATAACAAATACACATGCAGTAAAGTACAATTTCCCTTAAGAGCACACAGAGGTCAATCACTCTGGGGCTGTTTTTTTCCTTTCTCTCCATATCCCCAATAAGACTCCCCACTGGCACGCTATAGGGTCCGGATATCAGCCTAGTGGGCAAGCTAAAACCTCCAGCACCCTATCTGTCCAACCAGTGCTTCGATTCCCTGTCTAAGTAGCTGACACATACACACTTTGAGATATAAATTATATACAAACACAAAGACACTCCTGGGGAAGGCTGGCACAGATTCTCCAGCTGTGCCCCCCTTTCTGCCCAGTCTAAAAGGTAGCCACAGCTGCCACCACCCACTAATATCAGGTACTAAAAAGGCCCTTAACAAAGGGCATCTAATTATTACTGTCCAATATTATTATCCAGACTGAACAGCAAAGCTTACTGGAGTGACTTGAACATTATCACTATATATATGCAATGTACTCTAGAGCTTAAATTATTTCTACGCAAAACAGCCATCATTGAAACGTTTAAAAAGATTTAATAATAAATAATAAAAACACAAGCCAATACTTCTTGCTACACAGTGCTAGTTGAGAGTTCAGAGATCACAGAGAAGTCCTTAAAATAATACAGTAGAAAAGTTCTGACATCAATACAGAACAAAAAGCTAATCTAATCTTCATATTTCCTAGCTATTTCTAAGAGAAAATACATTTCTAAAATAAACTTGCATATAGAGCATAGGCAGTGCTGATGAGTTGAATGTTCTCAAGACAAACGCTAAATGTCCTCTGATTCTCTCTCTTTAAATTGATAACACAGTGCTGCTTCACATTACATCATTCTTAACAATTTCCTGTTTTTCCCAGGCTAACAGAAACTCAGACGTTAATAGCTCTTTTGATCTTGCAGCTGGTCAGGAAGCCAGAGCAATAAAATAAACTATACATGTAAATTCTAGCCATTAACTCTGGCCTCAAAACAATAGGCAGAATGTCTTTATCTAGACATCTCATCTCCGAATTTTGACATCAAACAATTACACAATGTTTGACTTATCAGCTTTCCTACAGCAGAGTGCACTGTTGTTACATTTTTGAAGTTCAACATTTAACAGCATTTTCTTCCATTTAAGAGAACAAGCCTGTGGCTTACATTAATATTTACAAATGACAGAATTATCTACAAAATTCTATCTGGCTAGGCTGACAGCCTTCACCTATCTTGACACATATGACTCACTAGATATGTATAACTTCTATTCTTACTTCTGTTCTATTTACAATGCAACTATGATTTATGGATTATACTGTACTAAGAAACTGGCTGAATTGAGCAATTTGTTTTGTCAAGATGTGCCATTCTGTGGATTACTGGCCATGTAAATTTTTAACCAGCAGTAACTATGATTCAGGCAGCTTGTCTTTGATGTGACAAGAATCATAACAGTCAAACAAATATGTTATGTTGTTTGTCATTGCTAACCCTAACATAATTATACTGCTTTTAATCCAGTGCTTTGTTACTTTCACAAACTAAATTTACTGCTATGACTGTGAAAGGAATTTGAAACTCTGAAAAGTACATGAAGAATAACTCAGTACACTTAGCGAGCTGTATCATGGCATATGGCCACTGTAAAGCTAAGGAAAGCCAGGCAGGTCAGCTATTATGTTGCTTATATCTCCTGGTGCTGTTCACACTGACTGGTATGAGCTAGCTGAATGGATGGCTCAGTTCTTTACTACATATCATGGAATGGGAGGTCTTAACTGTATTGTTTCTCTACAAAAAAGACTAAATAAGAGGTCAAGAAAGTATTTGCATTTTTTTCTGTGCCCCCATAGTCTACTCTGGGTTTCTCTTTTGTAGTGAAAACATTCTGACCTGTTGGGATAAAATATACTTCATGGGATATTTAAAAGTATAAACCTTATCTGAAGTGTGTGTGTGTGTTTGTGTGGACACATATGCATTGTTTTTTGTCTATCTATGCTACAATGCATCACAATAGCACAATGCAGAGTGCTTCAGATAAGATGTTGAACCATGATTGCATATTAACAAGTTGGTAGTAGCTGAGGGCCATATCAAAGATCTCATTGCACTTATAGTAAATAGTAGGGGAGTCTTATTACATAATTTTTATACAATTTTTATACTGTCACATTCTTTGCATATACTGTTCATTACACATCATTTATACATTTTATATAGTTCTTTATCATTTTTACCATCTTTGCTATAACCACCTACAAATTCTTCTTAAAATATCATTACAGTCCCTCATCCTATTGTGCAAGAATTCTTCACATCTAGAGTTCTATAAAATCCATACTACACCATACAAAATTCTACTTTCTCTGTCATGATCTTACTCATAATTTTTAAATGTCCCATACAATATCATCCTTGAATCCGTTTTAAAACAACCTTGTTTATTTCGCTCCATGCACGTTTCCATAGCACTGAACTCTCCCCCACTCTGTTAGCACATGCTCGGCTGCCTCCTATACACTATATATGTTGCATAGTCTTTCATTCTGTTATTTATACTTCCATTACTTCTCTTTATGGTTTTTCTGCTGTTTTCCAAACTTAATACAAAAACTCCTCTTCTACCTTTATTAATGCATATCTCGTCTACACCTCTTTTATCATTATTAAAGTAATGTCATCCGTGTAACTTATAAAAAATGGCACATGAATTTCTTCTGCTATTTCCAGCTCTTCTAGACTTCTGTGACAGCTCATAATGATGCATCCATGACTGTCACACACAAAATCCCACTCTATGGACTTCTTTGTTTAAATCCCTTTTTGTCCTTGTATACTTTCAGCCTCCCAACCATTAACCATTACCTTATTCCATGTATTTTTTATATACTGATACAAACATTTCTTGCATTGTCACTTACTCCATGCACTTTCAATATGCTCCACATACTACCATGTTTTACACTATGAAGTAACTTCACATCACAAACCACAATCTTAGCAGCCTTTCCTTTCTCACACAGTACCACCTGTCACTTCTTTCATCACAATCAATATATCTTTTATTTACTGTTAACATTCACAGGAATTAAGTGAATTTTATCCATTTCCCTTTATTGCAGTTTCCTTTAACCTACTTTGTAACTTCCTCATATTTGCCATCTCTACAGTGGATTTTGCTTCTAGGGTTGCAACCTGTCCTATTGTCAGAGGGACAGTCACGGGTTGAGATACCTCAACCTGTTGCCTGCTCTGTAATGCAGTGGGAAGTGCCACTTTTCAGTCATGCTGAATCACCATGGAAAAGCTGCAAATATTTTTGTTTTTTCCCTCATCAATTTGGTTACGTCACCAACCCAGACCTACAGACAGAGCTTTTCCCTGTTAGGTCCCAGTGTTGTAAATCATGCAACAATTGGCTGCAACTCATGTAGGGGCAGGGATTGAGCCAGAAAGAGCCCTACAAAGGTCATGGCTGCAGAGTGTTTTTTATAAGCACTTCTACAGTTAATAGAAGATTGGGATTTGCCTTTTCTGTTTTATTTACAGCCAGCAAGCCAAGCCAGTAAGTCAGACACTCATATACTCCAGCAGGCAGGAAGTCAGGAAGCTGCGGTTACCACCTGTCCTTATTTTCCCAGAACTTCCAAATTTAGCAAGCCAGAAAAAAGATATCCTGATATTTCAAAGAAAGAAATATATTTTTCTTCTGTAGTGTACAGAAAATGTATTTTTCTGCACAATATAGATTAAAAAATATAGTGCAAAAATATTATGCACTACTATATGAAGTGATGCGAAGAGCTGCAGTTTCTGCAACAATAATAAGCCTATGAAATAAACCAATAACAAGTATTTTATAGTCACTTGAAAACATGGGACTGTTCAGCACAATACTACATTTCTCTAAGGAACATCCCACTTGACTTCTGCCTTCTAAAATAATGATCTTAAAATGATGATACCAAAAAATTTACTACATGCCACTAACGTTATTAGGAACTGTACATGCAAATTATTTCAGTCGTCTTTTTTTTCCTTAACAAATTATTACATGCTTTTGTCTCTCATTGCATAAACTTCAATTCACGAAAAGAGACAGTGAATGAAATAGTTTCTGGGGTGTAGCAGGTGGCTTCTAATTTTCATTGTTTTCAGATGCCCTGATTTTTGCAAAAATTTGACAAGAACATTTTCAAACCACATATTCTCATGTCCGTTGTGTAAGTAGTAAGTAAGTAAATAAATAAATGATATAAAACATGCCAATAAAGTATTGAGCATGATAAATTAGCAGTTATCCCCTGAACTGTGCATTATGTTATGGGCTATGGCATTTGAATGCATGGAAAAATGCACCTGCAGTCTACTGTTAAAAATAAAAAACAATTTCCCTACTCAAAAAAAAGGAGTCTGATAGCATAATGCACAGTATGAAGAATAACTAATAATTTGTCATGCTCAGTATGATTTGGATGAAGTGCATGCCACAGTATAACAAATCAAAGAGTTAGCTAGCAATAAAACATAAAGTCAGAAAATGTAATGCACAAAGACATTTATGCTGCTGTAAAAAGCCAAAACATCTTCAAGAACAAATTCAAGAACAGAAAGATGTGTTTAGTTTTTACTGTGCTGCATTGTAAGGATGGAGATGGCATAACAGAAGTTATTAATGCCTATAAGCAACTACAACAGACTTGCCAATATTCAATTAAAAACTATATAGAGATCAAGATAGAGATACAGATAGCTACATCTATCTATACCTCTCTCTCTTGAAATATATATATATATATATATATATATATATATATATATATATATATATATATATATATATATATATATATATACATACACATAGAGAGAGAGAGAGAGAGATCTCCATTGCAGGCAATGGTGAATAGCATAAATAGTTAAAATGTCTGTTACAGGTTTTTTGAAGTTGAAGAATGAATGGTCAGTTAACAGCTCTTAGATTACAGGGATATCTCTGACATCTCAGGAATAATGTGGGGAAGGGTCTGCTGGCACTTGGATTACTAAAAATGTTAAGCCTTCGGAAAAATTAACAGTTCAGCTACTTTGTTTTTTTGAGGGTTTACAACTATTTTAAGATATTAGAGTAGCTCTGAGAACAGTACAAATCAGAGTAATTCAGACAGAAAGTGAAAAGTAGTCAGTGACTCACACTACTACCATTCTATTTACATGGGAGTTAAAATAAAAACACTTAATTTCCTTATTCTATCACAACTTAAATAACAGAGGACATTAAAATGGATTCTTGGAATAACACCTGCATAATTTAAATGGTTTGTGAGATTTCAGTATGCTGTAATAACTTCACACTGTTGCACCCATAACTGCATCTCCTTCAATACCCCTCTGGTGATGCCATGGTAGGGGTGTGTTAGGATGTGTGGCCACTGTCATATTGGCCACACACTATGATAAAAGAAGCATATACATGATATATATTGTAACTACTCTCAGCTGTAGCTGTATTAAGAATAGTTCTACAAAACTTTTATATCAGAATTATAAATGAAGCTACTGCCTTTCTTCACTCCATTCCAAGTGTCAATGAGATACATGCTTTCACCTGAATGCATGGCTTTTTAGTTTACATTTCACAGGCATGGTCTGTATGCTAGGAACCTGGAAAGGGAATGAAACAATTTACAGGCAACATTAGTAAAATTCATTGGCTTCTTTGTGGTACTTGTGTATTGAAATATTCAGACTATATAGTGGTGAACAACAATTATAATTGTCATATAGCATGGACTCCATAGTTCTGACAGCCCATTGTACACTTTATACTGTGAATTTTAATACAGAGAAGACAGCCTGGCTATTTCCAAATTCACAATGCAAAAATATATAGTGGGCTGTCAGGACTGTAATCAGAAACAGATTGAAGCCACATGCTTCTGCTTTGTCTAACATTTCCTAGCATGCTCGCTCTAATAAATGTTGGTTTCTGAGTTTGATTTAAGGAACACACAGTCTCACACAGGCATAGTATCAAACTTTGCTACCTAAATTTGCATTATAAGTTTTCTGTGCTACTATTAACTTAGTTGTAGAAAACAAAAATAAAAGATATAAACATCTTTGTTTTTAAAAACAAGGCAGGTTTCAGATAATTAAAAAATTCAACTGCAGGAACAATGCCATTATCATAGATCCATTTGATATCATCTTTAAAAGTAGTAAAAATAATAAAAAAACAGCTAAAGTTTAAATAATTACAGCAAATTAGACATACCTGGGGATTCAAAAAACTCTGTGTAGGTTTAGTATGAAGTCTACACAGAATTTACATGTTTGCATGGTGAGCAGCAATGCTAATTGCATATGCATGCCATTTACCATGTTGAAACAGAAATAAGCATGATTTCATGGCCAGCAACAGTGTTGCCAGCCAGGAAACCATGTATAGCAACATAGACACAGACCTGTTTACCTACAGGCGAAGTAGGTCTGCAGGATTGCGTGGAATGCCACAAGGATTACCAGGGTTATTAATAAAGCAGTGTATATATTTCCAACACATTACATGAATGCGTACACAGTGCAGTTAACTGTGGAAACCTGTATCAGGCATACTGAATAAAAGTTGTGTTAATGGTCAGTAATGGTACATAGACTGCATTATAAATTAATAGTCAGGGGAAATGTGTATATTGAAAAGGAACACACAGATGAATTGTAGGAATGAACAGAGGGGAAGAGGATAGGTGATATACAGTAATGTACAGCACATGAGGGCATGTCAATGAAGACAGTGGTAGCATGAACACTATTCACATATCGACATGATACAGTATGGACTGAGCAGTTATTGTATATTATGTGACTGTCACACAAGGTGACATATCAATGGAGCAGATACTTTGTGATATAAGCATCCTGACATGAACAATGGACAGAACATATATTAGGGATGGTATATACAATAAGGATTATGTGAAGATTGTGAAGCTGTACAAAATGAGTTGGCTGAATATGAATGCAATGTCAGCATAGGTCTTAACCAAGTGGAACACATAGTAACAGGCACATGGACAACAGTAGACAGAAGCATGCACTGTCATGGACAATATCAGAATAATGCCACTAGTAATCCAATATCTTTCACATAGGGTGGCCACGGTGGTGCAGCGGTTAGCATTGCTACCTCACAGCAAGAGGTTCTCCGGTTTGATTCTTGGCTGGGGTGCCTTCTGTGTGGAGTTTGCATGTCCTCCCTGTGGTCACATGGGTTTTCTCCGGGTGCTCTGGTTTCATCCCAAAGACATGCAGTAGGTGGATTGGACACTCTAAACTGGCCCTAGGTGTGAGTGTGCATGTGCATTCTGTGGAAGGTTGTGCGCTGGGCTGGCAAGTCGACACCATAAAAACTCCACTGCCAATCATGAGCGGACAGATGATCCTCTGTGGTGACCCCTAACCAGGAAAAGCTGAAAGAAGAAGAAGAATCCAATATCTTCCACATAACATATGTGATTTGAGTGATCATAGATGGTTCTGCAAGACCAAACATGTGAAACTACTATGATTCATCAACAATCTCGGAGGGAAATCATGCACACCTTCCTCAAAATGTAACATTTGCCAGAGGTGTTCCGTGGGACACTGTTACACCTGTATTTAGAAATAATGAGTAATCCTGGCTAATTGACAGGTGTGCATACCACTTGGTCTACTCATAGATTCATAGGTTCAGAGGTAGGTACTAGGCTATCTGCCTGAAGGCATTTATAAGTCTAGCCGGAATGCGTTGGCTTTTGCTGCCCCCTTAAATTAGTTCCCTGTGCCTCTGTCCAGCAGAGCCATTGAAGTGATCCCTGGGGTAAACTTTCTATTTCCCATCCACTCATCAAGGTTTCTCTTGAAGAGGGTTAGCAAGGAGCTCTGCCTAATGTAGACTGGAATCTTGTTCCAGAGCATGGGAAGTCTCTGGGATAGGAATCTATCCCTCTAGCACATCCTATTTATTGTTGTGGTGAGGTTCAGATCCCTGGAGCGTGTGGCTCAAGGGGATATGGTTTTCTTTAGGTGGAACATGTCCATCAATTCTCAGTTGGACATGGCCTTGTATGTCAGGCAGAAATCACCTCTGAGTAGGCAGTATGAAACCGAGTACAGCTGGAGTTTCTTCAGTCAAGCTGCATAGAAGCCAGTGATCCTCTTGGTGAGGTACTTCTGTGGTCTTTCCAGTTGTTGCAGGTGTCTTGTAAGGTACATCCCAAATGGGGCATTGTACTCTATGATGGGTCTGATGAGTGACGCATAGAAGGCCCCAATGACCTCTTTCGATCTGGATGCAAACCCTTTTGTGATTAGGTGGGCCATGTAGAAGGATTTTCTAACCACTTTGGCAATGTGATTATCAAAGGAGAGGTTACTATCTACTTGGGTCCCCAGATCCCTTATTACGTCTTCCGTATTTAGGGGGCTACCAGCTATGTGGTAGTTTGTGGGTACTTTGTTTTTTCCAAAGGGGATGACTATGCACTTTTTGACATTTAGCTTGAGGCCATGGTTTTGACACCAGGTATCTGTCTCAGTGAGACTCTTTTGGAGGATGTCTGTGTCAGGCAGAGAGTCAGTTATAGCCCCTAGTTTGCAGTCGTCTGCGAACTTGGTCAGCCATAGTCCTCCTGTGCTTGCCTGTACCTCTAAGAAGTATATGCTGAACAGGAGGGGTCCTAGGACTGAGCCCTGGGGAACGCCACTTGTAACCGGTTTAGAGTCAGACCTAGCTCCCGCAACTCTTACCATGTGGATTCTGTCCGTGAGCCAATTGGAAACCCATCTTGTGACGTAGGGGTTTATGTTCAGGCTGGTGAGCTTGTCTATAATACCTGAGTGGGGAATGCTGTTGAAGGCCTTTGCAAGGTCTAGGTAGGCTGTGTGGACCACCTTTCCCTTGTTTATAGCCTTGGTAACTGTCTCAAAGAAGTCCACCAGGTTTAGGAGGCATGATCTGCCCTTAACAAAGCTGAACTGGGTAGGGTCCAGTGTTTGGAGGTTTCTAATGTCTCTGTTAATGAGATCCATGATGATGCACTCCATAGCTTTGCAGACCAAGCTAGTCAGGCTTATAGGGTGATAGTTCCCGGGGTCGGTTGTGGCTCCACCTTTGTGGAGTGGAATAACCATTGCTGTGCGCCAATCTGTGGGCACATAGCCTGTGGAGAGGCTGAGTTTAAACAGTGTGTTTAGGTGAGAGGTTAGTTCATCTTTGAACTTGTGTAGGATGCAGCCTGGGACACCATCCAGTCCCATTGATGCTGTGTTTTTGGCTTTGGAGAGGGCTGTTTTAACCTGAGTGTTTGTGATTTCAGGGGCACTACATTCTTCTGGTATAGTTATGGGCCCTTTTGGGGGTGAAGGGGGGGGTGAAGTTTGCACTGAACCTGTCTACCAGGATGTTGGCTATATCGGTCAGTTCAGTGTATTTTGTGCCATTCTGCACTAACTCCGAGCAGATCTGATTGCCACTTAAATTCTTGACATAGCTAAAGAATGCCTTGTGGTTATCTTTGAAGTCCATGACAATTTTTCTTTCGAAACTAACCTTGGATGATTTTATGAGGGAACATAGTTTCTTGCTGATACTGATCAGGGATGTCTTCCCTTCTTGGGATTTTACTCTTTTCTGTACTAGTTTCCTCCTTCTATTGTATAGCTTGTTTATGGCAGGGATCCACCAGACTGGTTTCCTTTTCTTGGAGGAGTGAGTCTTGGTTTCGTTTGGGATAGCACGATCCATGCATTCTTGTAAGTGCCCATAGAGTGCATTAGTAAAGGATTATGCAGCTTGGACAGTGTTATCCTTTAGAATGGGGGCTTTGAAACTTCCCACCTCTGTCTTAAGTAACGTGAAGTTTGCTTTTGAAAAGTTTTTCACAGTGGTTTCTTTGACCAGGGGTGGTGGCGGAATATGGATATCCAGAGTGATTAGTTTATGATCAGATCTAACCAGTGAGGTGTTGACCTCCGGTGTGGAACACCGGTCGCCCATGCTGGTGATGACCAGGTCCAATATGTTGTCACCTCTGATGGGGGTGTTGACCAGCTGATCCAGGGAATTTGAGTTTACAAATTCTAGGAAATGTTGGGCAAGGGAGTTTGTACTTGAGTAGCTCTCCCAGTTAATGTCTGGGTAACTGAAATCACCCAATATCAGGGTGTTTGGTAGAACCTTTATGTTTTCCAGTGTTTCCAGGAATGCAGAGTGTGGGTCCTGGGACATGGTGGGTGATCTGTAGCAAGCTATCATTTGAATGGCAGTTTGCCTATTGTTAGTTGCATGTGGATGATCTCTGAAGCATCGTGCTGTGTCACTAACCTGGAGGTGTGGGTATCCTTGATGAATATGGATACTCCCCCGCCTTTTGTATTTCAGTCTGGGTTTTGTGGCCAAAATTTATGGTATGAATTGTAGCTTGGTAGTGCTGGGGGTGCTCTCTGGATCCTTAAACCAGGTTTCTGTTACTGCACATATATCGATTTTCTCTATACTGAGGAGTGCCTCGAGTGCATGCATTTTCAGGTTTAGACCTCTGGCATTGAGTAACATTACCCTTAGTTTTTTGTTACTTGTGCTATTTATGGCGGTGGGTTTGTCTTTTGAGCCTTGCCTAAAAATGGCACTATGGGGGTGGCGAGAGCCTTGGCAAGTATTCAAAAGCCTAAGGGTGACAGGTGTAAGCTGTCTCTAGCGAAGCAGGGTGGCTTGTCGAGCATGTCATCCCAGGCTGACAGATACTGGATCCCCTTTGAATGACACCAGAAGCTTAGCCAATTGTCGAAATTGATAATTTTTTTCTCTATACCGTGGTATCATTCTTGGTGAGGGCAGGATGCTACTCAGGGTCAGGATCATACCGACCTTGACTATGTGATCAGAGAGCTCCTCCGTGTCTCTTTTCATGTAGTCCAGGGAGGTACAGCTCAGGTCATTCACACCAACAAGGACAATGACAAAGTCATATTTGTACTTGTTTTGGAGTGACCTGAGTGCTTGTCTTATGTGGAGTATCCTGGCACCCGACAGCCAACTAACAGTAGCCTTCTCCTTGTTCAGTCTAGTGAGTGGGACGTCAGTGTGCCTGACTACCTCATTGGGAGGGTGGCCTAATGGTTAAGGTGTTTGCCTTACAAACACAAGGTGCAGGGTTTGAGTCTCACAAGGGATAATTGGCTAGGCTTAAAATGGCTCGCAAGGGCAGTTAGCTTAGTACTAACCTATGAATGAACCTATGAAAATATAGTCACCTATTACTAGTGTGTTAGGTATGTTATTTTGCCTTAAGGGCTGTGATTGTGTGGCACACTGGTTTTGTGAAGTATGTGTTTCATGGTTTGTGTTGGGGGGGTGGAGATTGCATGGATGTCTGCTTTGGAGGTCTCTGTTGCTTCTGCAGATTTTTATTTAGAGCCTCAGAGTATGTTTTTGTGTATTTATGTGTGTTTTTTGCCACTGCTGGTTTCATAGGTCTATGTGAGACTGGTGGTGTGATGCAAGTAATTCCCTTCTGATCTTGACTGCCTGGTGCAGTCTTGGGTTGAGAGAGCTTACCTTCCAGTTTGCCTGCATAATTGCATCTCTTGCATGTATTTTGTTTGGTGGAAGGAGGAGAGGGTTGTCTGTGTACATGAGGCAACTGTAACATTGCCTCAAAATGCCCAAATTCACCAGTTGGACAAGAGAGTACACCTGAAACTGCCCATTTGGACATGCCTGGATAGGTACAGTGAGCTGTTTTACTGATTGGCTGGTAAGGTGGACTAGAGAGCCTTGTCCTTCTCTACAGTATAGGGGGGTCTAGTGCTAAGGTTTATTAGTGCTTGCTCTGAGTTTTGAACAAGTGCCGGTATGAGAAGTGAATGGCTTGAGAGCTTAAGTTGAAATTTTTGTCTAGTTCCAAGCGAAAAATTGAAGACTAGACTTTGTGGAGCCGGGAATAGTTATACCCTAGCTAACCAGCGCTGCCCGGTGTGCAAAACCATGCAAATGCGGGTTTTATAGCAGGGAAATGAAAGAGATAGAAATTAACCCAAAATGGACAATAAACTACTAATTTCTGGGCTGAAACCACTCCTCCAGGGACAGATGGACTGCTCAAAGCTCCCTCTCTCACAGTGAACAGAGAAACTTCCTTCTATCCAAGTAAGGTATGGGCAAACACAGAAACTTGCAACACAGTCCTGAATTCAGCACTAACCTGAAAACTGGACTATACTAGGGGTGTGTTGTCAATATTGTAATTATCTTGTGTTTTTATGTTCAGAATGGAGCTACCCCCCATAAGTTTCCTTCATCTACTGTGTCCCCATGTCTGTGGCATCAATCCTTTGTATTTAACCCAAGGGCCACGGCACAAGTTTATCTTTTATAATGCTGCAGGACAATTTATTGTGGATGAAATCAGCATTGGATGTTTGAGAGAAGATGTTTGGAGGGCTGTCTGAAATAGATGGCTAGCCATGTACAACTGTCAAGCTATTAAAGATCTGCATGTTACCAGATTGATGAGTGTGCAAAGTGAAGCATTTGTTGTTGTGTTTCCAATGTGCAGGTATACCTTAAAGACAACTTTCAAACTATATGCAAACAGCTGTCCACATTACTACAAGTATTGGAAAATCTGAATGGGTATTGTTAGTATAAGATATAGATGGTATATGAGAAAGCGTTTTTATTTATGTCTGCAAACAGCTGTCCACATTACTACAAGTATTGGAAAATCTGAATGGGTATTGTCAGTATAAAGATATAGCTGATATATGAGAAAGCATTTTTATTTATGTCTGCAGTGTAGTTTGATAGATTTGGGAACAAGTGCCGAGACTCAATTTTCAAATGCATAGATGCAGGTAGCACATGACTACAGTGTGTTCTTTCCTTAAAAAGTGTCTTCCCTTTATTTGTGTTTTTACATGTACTTTTATGAGTTCCCAGAATCACATAAATGTCATCAAACATAAAAATTAATCTGGTAAATCTCTCTATGCCAGCTCCATTGCCAAAATCTGGAATTCGCTTAACTTCCATCACCTCTACCTCACAATTTAAAAAGCTTCTCAAAACCCACTACAATAATAACTGGCATTGCTCATGTTACTCCCCAGGCTAGGCCATACCACTGCACTGTTGCTAGGATTCTGCTAAGGATCAAAAGGATGCTCCCCAAGTCCCACTTCTACTATAATTATACATGGGTATTAGCTTACCACCAGAAAGTTAGACACTGTCAATCACTTCTATCCATGCTCGTATATATTTTGAACATGTATGGTTCTGTTTTCTTATTTGGTACTATTTCTGTCTCATTCGAACTGGATTAGTGTTGGGAGCTTCTCTCCCCAGACCTACCTATGCTCAATTGGAATGTATTTTTAATGTATTTTTAACATGTATTGTACTATGTTTCATTACATGTGACTGTTGTATCTCCTTTAACTGTATTAATGTCTGGAGCTTTTCTCCCCAGGCCTTTGCTGAAAACGGACTTTCCCGGTAAACAAATGTAAAATAAAATAAATAAAAATAAAATGAGATGAATACTAAATGGGAATTAAACATAAGTAATACATGTTAATATGCACTTTTCAGAGCGCACCACTGAGCAGCTGGTTTGTGTGACGGATGGCAAAGTGTGCATGCAAGATACACATTTACATTACTTTCCCATTTGCTCAAAGTTAAGTCACGAGCAAATGTGATCTTCTGCTTCACTGATACAATTATGAGAGTTCTATCAGTTTGCTTATCTCTGCGCAATCCCATTAAGCAGACTAGTGTTGCAGTCAGCAGTGTGGATAGTATTGAGTGTAAGAAACACACCTGCTGCCTAGCTGACTCTGTGGTAGCAGGTGTAAATGCATTGAAAGATTTCTGTTGGAGACCAGATGATACAGGGTTTAAATCAAAGTGCATCTAATAGTTTAAATGGGTACATGTATACACAAACAATGATGTCAACCATGTTTGCATGAGGGTTAAGTGGACAGCAATGGTGCTAAACAGAGATGAAAGCCATTTATGAACTAAGAAGGGAAATGTGACAATTGGTATTAGTTTTTGGTTTGGATGCTGCTGTAGCTGTCACTTGATTTAACTTTGCAGACATGTATTGGGGGTATAAATTATATGATGACACTATTTTGGTGTGACTTTACACATGGATAACATTTATTTATACAATGTGTGATTCAAACCTATGCATTAGAGACAGAACATATTCTTCCATATAGGTGATTTTTAATCTTTGCCATAGAAGAATTGCTTTTTGAACATGCTCATTAATTATATATAAATACGCATGACAGACTGAGGGGTTAACCAGGTATGTGTGTGACCTGACAAGGTCTTGGTTTATACATTCATGTGTGTATGAGTATCATTGAGGTATGAAGGCCATCCAAGACCAGAGGAGATAATTATATTACAGATACATAATATTCAGTATACCCTCAGTCACACTTATAATTCATACGAGCTCCACTGCTAAACTTTCTTATTGTTATTTACAATTATGTTTGAATTTTTTTATTTTGTGTTTAAAAATTGAGTGGACAAGCATTAATAAAATTGAGTGTGTGCTAGATTAGAGCCCAGACTCACCTATATTGCAGCCTTATATGTACACCTGCTGCCACAGGAACAGTTAAGAAATAGCTGTATTTTTTCATATTCATTATTAAGAATGTCTATTAAACACCACTCAACGCTGTTTAGCGTGTTTGCATGGTGGCAAAAAATGCAGGACACAATGCATCCATTTTGAAATTGTCAACCAACTGCTTCCTTTCTGCAGGTGTTCTAGACCTGTAGGTGTTGGGGAAAGTTGCTAACTGCCATGCAAGGCTGTATAACAGCTTTGTGTGATAGAAAGAAAAACAGGCAATAATGTATCCTATCTGAAATTGAGAATGTCCACTTTGTGTGTGGGCAGTTTACTAACAAGCAAAGCTCACTTTGTTTTAACTTTGTGAGCAGTCTTTATTAGGTTTCATCCTTAAAAGACAAATGTGGGACTTGAACTGCAATCTACAGATAGTATATACTGTGTAGATCACTATGTTTAGCAAATGTGCTACACACACAGGTGATTCACAGGTTCATAGGTAGGTTCTAGGCTATTGGCCCAAGGGCCTAAGTAAGCCTAGCCAACAAGGTTCCCTGGCTTACGCCACCCAAGAAAGTTAATTTCCTGTGCCCCTGTTGAGCAGAGCCACAGAAGTGATCCCTGGGGTGTATTTCCTATTTCCCATCCACTCATCAAGATTTTTCTTGAAGACTGCTAATGAGGAACTTTGCTTGACATAGATGGGTAGCGTGTTCCAGAGTATAGGAAGTCTCTGGGACAGGAATCTATCCTTCCAGCATGTCCTGTTTATTGTGGTGACAAGGTTTAGGTCCCTAGAGCATGTAGCTCCAAGGGATTGGGATTTCTTTAAGTGTAGCATGTCCAACAGCTCTGGGTTTAACATAGCTTTATATGTTAGGCAGAGATCTCCTCGGAGTAGGCGATATGCTACAGAGTAAAGTTGGAGTTTTTTGAGACAGTCAGTGTAGGGCATCTGTTTAAGAATAGTAATCCTCTTTTTGAGGTACTTCTGTGGCCTTTCCAGCTGCTGAAGGTACATTCCAAAAGGGATGTTATACTCTATAATGGGTCTAATGAGTGATGTGTAGAGAGGAACAATGACCTCTTTTTTCCTGGATGAGAACCCTTTTGTGATGAGGTGTGCCACATAGAAGGATTTCCTGACTACTGTGGTGATGTGATTATCAAAGGTGAGACTACTGTCCACCTGGGTCCCAAGGTCTCTTATCACACATTCAGCATTAACTAGACTGCCGTTTATGTGATAGTTCATGGGTACAGAGTTTTTACCAAAGGGGATGGCAATGCACTTTTTGGCATTGAGCTTGAGGCCATGTCTCTGACACCAGGCATTTGTCTCAGTGAGGCCCTTCTGTAGGATGTGCATGTCATTTGGGGACTCGACTATGGCTCCTAGTTTGCAGTCATCTGCAAACTTCATTAGCCAGAGGCCTTCTGAGTTAGCCTGTACTTCAGAGACGTAGATACCAAGCAGGGGAGGTCCCCGGACTGAACCCTGTGGTACTCCACTTGTCACTGGTTTGAAGTCAGATTTGGAGTCTGCAACTTTTACAGTGTGGGTTCTGTCAGTGAGGTTTATGTATTATTTATCACAGAAGTACACTACATGACATTCATTGTATTTATTCATTTCCACACTGGAAAAAAAAAGAAAAATAAATAAAATAAAATTACAAAATAAGTGTTATTACAAATGAAAGATTTTTACACAAGTGGATATTTTAACTTTCATACCAATGAACCTACTAAACACTGTAGGGGTGTCTTTTATGGCACTTTGTCACAGAAATAGCTTTGCAGCAGGAATGAAAATCATTGTGCATACAAGCAGGTACCAAATCATCCACATTAATAACAAGATATATTGGACTCACACAGTTCTGAGTTGTTAATACATGTGTTAATTTCAGATGTGGTGCAATGAGTGATCACACAGCCATGTATGACTACTGTTTGCAGCAATGCAGCTCTGTTTGATCTTTCTATGGTGTTCATTCTTCTCTTATCTGAGCAATAATCAGGGACATGCAGTCTGTAATTGATTTTGTATCGTTGCTCTTAAAATGTATGAGAATATTAAATAGCAATCATATATAGTTTTCAACAAAAGCAGGGAAGTTTGGATATTAGTGAACAGAAACTGAGAAATGTGTGTGGCTTCCTTCCATTTAAAACCTTGATACAATTACTTCTACACTTTGCAAGTGTATCCTGGCTGACATACCCACTGCAGGTAAGGGAGTCTGAATTGCTGTATATTCCTTCACCCTGCCACTAACCATTTACAGTTGCAATCAATTAGCAACAAACACTGAGGTAGTACCTAAACTATGTTTACATCTGGTACACAAAACCAAAAGTTTGGGATTCAGCAAGTCTAATGAGTTCACACTTCATTTGCATTTTCACTGTGCTCACAGGCACAAGTCTGCACCATAACAAGGTAACCATGTAGGAAGGGAACTTGAAGGTGAGAGGACTTGTGTATAGAACACAGAGGATTGACATTCCTTTAGATTATATGCAAAGAAGGCCTCTGATGTTGCTATATTATACTTGTATTTTTCAGGTATATGCTAGATTTGTTCATATGTTATGAAGAGACTGTTATTTATGTGTGTCACAAAAGGAGATAGTGACAGCCAGCTATCTGGAATTTTGTAAATAATTATATGTCATTTGTGAATATCAACATGATTCATATGCTTGTAGTAAAAATTTATTAGAACTGTATGTCATATTAGATGGTTTGTACAGACATGTGGTGAAGAGGTATTTTACAAAGTGCTGATGTAACCACAGCGTACCCTACTGAATTAGGACAGAAATGTACCTGCACTATTGTAACTGTTTCATTGTATATATTTTAACAATTGAAACTGGAACACCAAAGCTTAACTTTGGATAAATAGCTGAAATTAAATTACTTTATGACAGCAAGAGACAGGATGTCTATACTAGGGGATCTCTGTGTTGTCTTGAAAGAGAAATAATTACTAGGCTTGAGATGCTGAAGTGTTTTATTGTTTTATGACTTACAACAGCTGCACAGCTCTGAGCAAAAGCCTTTGTCTATGTATTTTCACAGGTAGATGCTAAATGCTACCAGCTGCATCAGTGGGGGTTTTACCTGCAATAGAGCCATTCTGCAAGCTATCCCAGCAGTAATAGTTGAGGTATTAATTTAAGAACTCTCTGAGAGAGACTGAGTATTCTGTATTTTGTCTTTGACCTAACAGCATCAGCTGGGTGACCCATTCACCACATCTGCCTTGCTTGCTCTGAAGTAAGTTATCAGTGTGCAGTAATTTCTCTTAGATACAGTTAGGAATATGGCAAAGCTTAATGTAGGTGTTTTTCTTTATTTATTTGAGACTGTCATGCAATGTTGTTTTAAATATTTCCTGTGATTTTGAACTCTGATGTTAGTGTGATTATATACTGAGTATTTGCTTATTATTTTATTATTTATTATTAAATATATTTAAACTTTTCATTGTGGCTGATATTTGTGAGACATATTTAAGTTCTGAGAGTACTTGCATATTTATTTGGGAACACTGTGTAGGCCACTCTTAATAGCCTTGTTCTTGGTCAAACTACCATTTTTCTTAATTGCAACATTACACAGTAAGATTGGACACCCCTTTGTTAAGAGCCTTAAAGTAGTTGATAAGGAATTGGCTGGTGGCAGTAATAACTACCTTATAGTCCGGGCAGAAGGTGCATAGCTAGTAAACCTGCACCAGCCTTTCCCAGGTGTGTGCGTGTATAAATCAAACCTCAAAGTGTGTGTGTGTGTGTGTGTGTGTGTGTGTGTGTGTGTGTGTGTGTGTGTGTGTGTGTGTGTGTGTGTGTGTGTGTGTGTGTGCGTGTGTGTGTGTGTGTGTGTCAGCTACTTGGGCAGGGACACAAAGCACTGGTTGGACAGAGAGGGTGCTGGAAGTCTTGGCTTGGCCACTCAGCTAAGATCTCAACTCTATAGCTGTGCTAGTGGGGAGTCTTACTGGTGATCTGAAGAAAAAGGGAGAAACCAGTGCCCAGATGACTGTGGTCTCTGTGTGCTCTTAAGAGAAATTGCACTTGATTCAGAGAGATGCATCTTTAAATTCTGTGTGTACTTGTCATCCTCCCAATGCACATCCCCCACAGGTGCTAGTAGTGAGGATTGAGGCTTCTTGGTTACTGGGCCAGTGGTAGGGTGTCACATATATTGGTTGGCAGTGGTGCGATATACACATATTATGATTCTGTGGTGTAGATTTTGAATTCCTGTACTTGTAAACAGTGGTCACTAAAGAAGGTGTTTGTACTCTCAATCAGACACACAGTGAACATTCAGAGATTCATATCACAATATTTTCTTTTTTGTTAGCCTAGTTAGTGAGGGAGAGCAGGCAAAGATGTCAGCAGGGGAGTATGTCAAGCTGACAAGGAGCCAGTTGGCTGAGATGTCCCAAGCCAAAGGTCTGGTGTATGCCAACCTGACTAAAGCAGAAATTATTTCAGCCATAGTCACAGCTGCATCACAAACCACCAACCAGGAGGACAACCAGACTGGCTTTCAGGTTGTACAGCTCTCAGAAAATGGACAGACCAACCTTTCCACAGAGGACTTAAAAATCCATCCGTAGTTAAAGAGACTTGAACTGGAGGCCAAACATTTGGAAATAAAATCAGCAGACAGACTGAGATGCTTGAAGGCAGAAGAAAATGAGGAACTGAGATGTCTGGAGGCCGAAAAAAATGACAAACTGAGACATCTGGAAACTGAGGAAAACGAGAGGCAGAGGCAACATGAAAAGGAGATGCTGACTCATTGCCAGTGTCATGGAGGTAATGGGGAAGGGAGTAACTGAACCCCAGAAGCTACAATGGTCAGTAAATTTATTCCACAATTTACAGAGGGTGATAATTTGTACAGTTTATTCATATGTTTGAAAGGGTATTTAAACAGTAAAATGTTAACCAAGGGTTCTGGGTACGGTTCCTGACCCCCTTACTCCATGATAAAACTATAACCGCTCATAGGTTCATAGGTTCATAGGTAGGTACTAGGCTATTGGTCCTGGGGCCTATACAAGCCCGGCCAAAAAGGTACCCTGGCTTTTGCCACTCAAGAAAATTATTTTCCTGTGCCACTGTTGAGCAGAGCCACAGAGGTGATCCCCAGGGTGAATTTCCTATTTCCCATCCAATCATCAGGATTTTTCTTGAAGAGTGCTAATGAGGAGCTTTGATTGATACAGATAGGTAGTTTATTCTAGAGTATGGGAAGTCTCTGGGACAGGAATCTATCCCTCCAGCATGTTCTGTTTATTGTGATGACAAGGTTTAGGTCCCTAGAGCATGTAGCTTGGAGGGATTGGGATTTATTTAAGTGGAGCATGTCCAACAGCTCTGGGTTTGACATAGCTTTGTATGTTAGGCAGAGATCACCTCTGAGTAGGTGATATGCGACGGAGTAAAGCTGGAGTTTTTTGAGACGGTCTGCATAGGGCATCTGTTTGAGGGCAGTAATCCTCTTTGTGAGGTATTTCTGCGGCCTTTCCAGTTGTTGTAGATGTCTTGTGAGGTACATACCAAAAGGGGCATTGTACTCTGTAATGGGTCTAATGAGTGATGAGTAGAGGGGAACAATGACCTTTTTTTTTTCTGGATGAGAAACCTTTTGTGATGTGGTGTGCCATGTAGAAGGATTTCCTGACTACTGTGGCAATGTGATTATCAAAGGAGAGACTACTGTCCACCTGTGTCCCAAGGTCTCTTATCACACTTTCGGTGTTAAGTATACTACCACCTATGTTGTAGTTCATGGGTACAGAGTTTTTACCAAAGGGAATGACAATGCACTTTTTGGCATTGAGCTTGAGGCCATGGCTTTGACACCAGGCATTTCTCCCAGTGAGGCCCTTTTGTAGGATGTCCACATCATTAGGAGTTTTGATTACGGCTCCTAGTTTACAGTCATCTGCAAACTTCTTTAGCCAAAGACCTCCTGTGTTAGCCTGTACATCAGAGAAGTAGATACCAAACAGGAGAGGACCCAGGACTGAACCCTGTGGTACTCCACTTGTCACTGGTCTGAAGTTGGATTTGGAGTCTGCTACTTTCACAGTGTGGGTTCTGTCAGTGAGCCAGTTGGCAACCCATCTTGTGACATAGGGATTTATACCTAGTTTAGTGAGTTTATCTATAATTCCAGAGTGGGGGATGGTGTCAAAAGCCTTGGCAAGATCTAGATAGGCTGTGTGAACCACCTTACCCTTGTCTACAGCTTTTGGTAACTGCTTCAAAGAAGTCTATCAGGTTTAGGAGACATGATTTGCCTTTTACAAACCCAGACTGGGTGGGTTCCAGAGTTTGGAGATTACCAATGTCTTTGTTTATAGGTTCCATGATGATACATTCCATGGCCTTGCAGACCAGGCTTGTCAGGCTAATGGGGCAGTAGTTCCCGGGGTCTGTGGTGGGTCCACCCTTGTGGAGTGGGATAACCATCACTGTGCGTGATTCAGCAGGCACAAAGCCTGAGGTGAGGCTATGATTGAACATGGTACTGAGGTGGGGTGCCAGTTCGTTCTGGAGTTTGTGTAGAATGCAGCCTGGGATGTTGTCTGGTCCCATGGATGCTGTGTTCTTGGCTTTGGAGAGTGTGGTTTTTACCTGTGCAGCCGTGATTACAGGAACTTTACATTCTTCTGGTATAGAGATGGGCTCTTTAGGGGGTGAGAGGGTGGTAAGCACTGAACCTATCTGCTAGGATGTTGGCAATATCAGTTGGGTCTGTATGTTTAGTGCCATTGTGATGTAACTCAGAGCAGATCTCAGTGTTGCCATTGAGATTCTTGACATAGCTATAGAATGCTTTGTGGTTGCCTTTAGAATCAGTGGCGATTTTGTTTTCATAACTAGCTTTGGAGGATTGTATCAGGGATCACAGCTTCTTACTGAGGCTGACCAGGGAGCTCCTCCACTCATGGGATTTTACTCTCTTTTGCAACAGTTTCTTCCTTCTGTTGTACAGTTTGTTTATGGCAGGGGACCACCAGATTGGCTTCCATTTTTTGGAGGATAGCGTCTTGGTTCTGTTTGGGATAGCACGATCCATGCACTCATGTAAGTGTTTATAAAGTGCAATTGTGTAGGATTCAGTAGTCGTAACTGTATTGTCCATCTGCATGGGTGTCATGAAGTTCACCACTTCTGTCTTTAGAAGCATGAAGTTGGCTTTGGAGAATTTTTTACCATGGTTTCCGTAATGGGGGTGGGGGGGTGGGGGCAGGATGTGGATATCTAGTCTAATTAGCTTATGGTCGGATCGGACCAATGAGGCATTGACTTCAGGTGTGGAACACCGGTCACTCATGTTGGTAATGACTAGATCTAGGATATTGTTGCCCCTGGTGGGAGTGTGGATAAGTTGATCCAGGGCATTGGAGTTTATGAATTCCAGAAAGCGTTGAGCGAAGCAGTTGGTACATGAGTCGTTTTCCCAGTTAATGGAGGGGTAGTTGAAATCGCCCATTATTAGGGTGTTTGATTGAACCCTAATATTTTCCAATACATCAAGAAAAGAGAAGTGGGAATCCTGGGGCATGGTAGGTGATCTGTAGCAAGCTACAATTTGGATTGCAGTTTTGTCCAGAGTTAGTTGCACTTGGATACCCTTGGCTGCATTATGCTGAGCAACTAGCCTGGAGGTGTGGATATCTTTAATGAATATGGACACACCTCCACCTTTGGTGTTCTGGTCCAGGTTACATGGCCATAAAGTGTGGTATGAGTTATAGCCTGGTAGTGCATGGGTGCTCTCTGGAGCCTTGAACCAGGTCTCAGTCACTGCACGGATATCGATGTTCTCCATTTTAAGGAGTGCCTCGAGTGAGTGCATTTTGAGATTTAGACTTCTAGCATTGATTAGCATCACCCTCAGTTTTTGCTTGCCTGTTCCTGTTACAGTGGTGAATTTGTCTTTTAAACTTTGCATAAAAAGGCACTATAGGGGCGGCAAGAACCTTAGCCAGTATCCAGAATCCCAGGGGTGACAGGTGCAGGCCATCTCTGGCAAAGCATCATGGTCTGTCAACCATGTCATCCCAGGCAGACAGATACTGGATCCTTTTAGAATGGCACCAGAAGCTTAGCCAATTGTTGAAGTCAATCATTTTGTCCTTGTACTGCGGCATCATTCTGGGTGATGGCAGAATGCTACTCAGGGCTAGGGTCATACCTGCCTGGGCTACAAGATCGGAGAGCTCTTCCATGTCTCTTTTCATGTAGTACAGGGAGGTACGTCTCAGGTCATTCACACCAACATAGTGTGAACATGCTATTTCTAAATTGTCTGATGCTGATTGCTCAAATTATAAAACAGTTAATATTGTTTGTTAGAGTGTTTTAAGTTAACACCTGAAGATTATAAAAAAGTTTCATGAGCATAGACGCAGGACAGATGAAAGTGTGTGTGAATATATTGCTGAGTTAAGCACTTATTTTCCTAGATAACTGAGTGGGTGTCAGGTCACCACTTTTAAAGGGCTGGCAGACCTTTTGGTGAGGGTCAAGCCCTTAGAACTTTGCCTGAGGACATGAAAATCTGGTTAGTGGGTAGAAAATGTAACACAGCAGATGAAATGGGGAAAAAGGGAGACCTATACCTAGCAAGCAAAGCATCGCTGCACAGGAAAGGGATACCCAGTTCTGTTCATGGGTCTTAGGGAACCCATGGTGGGCAGCCTAGACCACTCCAACAGAGTCCACCAGTAACAGGGGAAGCCAGTAGTTCAGGTACATGGCCAGGACCAATTCTTAAATGTTTTAAATGCAACCATTGGGGCCATGTAGCATATAGATGTCCATGGAGGCAAGGTGGGGAATAAAAGGTGGGAGAGCCAATAAGTGTGAATGCCAGAATGCCAGCAGTAAGCTGTCTGGAGACAACAAGGGTACTACACTATCCCATATTCTATCTTAGTAGATGGGAAACATGCCACTACTATGAGAGACACAGCCTCTGATCTAACCATTGTGAAGCCTTCATTGGTTAAAAAGGAGCACTACTTGCTTGGGTGGTCTACTCCAGTCAGAGCTTTAGGAGGGACCCCATTACAAATACCCTGCAGATGTCCTGATAGGGAATGATTTTGATAATATGGTACCTTTTGTGCGTGCAGTTACACACAGTCAGGCTTGGAAACAAGCATGTGGATCTGGTAGCCTGGGGGGTACCCAAACAGACTTCAGACTTGAAGCCAGGACTGGTGTGGCGGTTACTTCAAAGAGGGAGCTACCCTGGTGCAGTGAGACTGAAGGTGAGCCACAGCTGCTTGTGTGTACTGATGTTCCCTTGAACAGAGTGACAGCAAGGGTAGAGGTGAGTAGTAGAACCCAGGTTGACAGTGCAGCACCACAGTGGGGTTAGCAATGCAGTGCAGATGCGCTCTCAAGACAGGAAATGGTGTAATGTATTTCCAGATAGGCTCAATCCTCTCAAGCAACGTTTCTCAAGGGCCACTTGAAAACTAGCTTGAGTCTTCGAGTGGGAGAGAAATGTCACAGATACTACCAGCCCAGCTATCTGGAATTTGTAAATAATTATATGTCATTTGTGAATATCAACATGATTCATATGCTTGTGTTACAAAGGTATTAGAATTGTATATCATATAAGATGGTTTGTACAGACAAGTGCTGAAGAGGTATTTTACAAAGTGCTGTTTAAAGAAGTAGCCACAGTGCATCCTACTGGATTGGAACAGAAATGTATCTGCACTATTCTAACTGTTTAAATGTATATATTTTTACAATGGAAATTGCACTTGATGCAGAGAGCTGCATCTGGAAATACTGCGTGTGTACTTGTCATCCTCCCAATGTACATCCCCCACTGGTGCTAGTGGTGAGGATTGAGGCTCCTTGATTACTGGGCAAGTGGTGGGGCATCATAATATGCATTAGGGATTACACTGTTACCTGTATGCACTTCTTATACTTCACTCTTGGCATAGACATTTTTGTCATGCATTGACTTTCATAGATACACAGCCTTATTAACTGCCATTACAAATGTTATTGTTAAAACTGGTTACCTTATTGTCTTTTCTATCTTATTCCATGTTAATGTAAAGTACTATACTGTCATGAGACAGGGGTGCAATGCTTCTAAGATGGCTCATACACATGACCAGGGGAGTGCTGGGCATAGTGAGATATGCCTTGCAATTGTATACAATTTACTTTTGAGTTGTACACGTGTACAAATTTTGTGTAAAATTGTGTTGGAAGCATTCATAACAGGTGAAATATGAGTTATTTCTTGGATTCTACAAACTATAATTTTCCTGTTGATTTGGGGATGAAGGAGTCAAGTACTATGTCTGTGTTGTCCACATCACCAGTTGTGTTTCAAGAGTTTTGTTCTTGCAGTTATGTAGTCATCCTAGTATTTTCATGTGTGTATGGGGAAAGTTGTACTGTATGTAATCAATGGCATGTTGTAGCATAGCATTCAGAAATTGATTTAGGATCCTGGCTGCTGATGCCTGTGATATCCCCAGTGTGATGTCCCCTCTCTGGGACAGTAATCAAGGAGCCTGAACCCTCACCACTGACACTGGAGAGGGATATTCACGTGGAACAAAAATGGCTATACCCATTAGGTCCAGAAGCAGCTCTCTGTATTAAGCACAATTTCCCTTAACAGCACACAGGAAACACACTCAATCCAGGGTTTGGGTTTCTCTATCTGTCTCCCTCCAGGTCCCCAATAAGTCTCCCCACTGACATAGCAATAGAGTTGAGATCTCAGCTGAATGTCCAAGTCAAGTTCTCCAGCACTCTTTCTGTGAAACCAGTTCTTTGTGCCCCTGCTCCAAGCAACTAACACACACACTCTTTGAGACTTGCTTTACACACACACAGATACACACACACACACACACACACACACACACACACACACACACACACACACACACACACACACACACACACCCCTGGGAAAGTCTGGCACAGATTTACTAGTTATGCCATCTTCTGCCCAGACTATAAAATAGATGCACCACCACCAGACACTTCTAAGCCAGCTACTCCAAGGCTCTTGCAAGGGTACCCAATTATACTGAGTGAAATTAATATTAATACAAATGATAGTGTTTGGCCAATGCAGTACGGCTTTCAGGAGTGGCCAGTGCTGTCATCAGATATATCTAAGTACCCTCAGAGATTAAAATTTTCTCTAAAAGACCATCCACAATGAAATGTTTAAATATAGCAATAGAAACTTTTCTTCTTCAGCTTAAGAGCTCTCAGGTCCAAAGTTCCAGCAAAAAACAAATGTGAAGAATAAAGACGACTAGCTCAATGTCCACACACTTTAATAGTAAAACAGCAAAGCTTTCAAGTCACATGCTCTTTTTCGATGCATAATCACACCATAAAAAATTCCATTTTTAAATACTAAGCCAGCCAATAAACAAAGACATTCCATACTTAATGGGCCTCCGGTGAAAATGGACATGTATCTAGTTGGACTATCCCGGTAAACAAATGTAAAATAAATAAATAAATAAATAAATAATGAATATACTAAATATTTATTTACAATAAACACCAACGTTTCTACACAGGAAATATTAAAAATGACACAGGTGGACAGGTTCACACGGTTACAGAAAAATAATGCATAACTAATCTCACCATATTTTTCTGACTGATCTAAAGAGTTATTATTCCCCGGTTACTTACTAGAGCAAGGCAAGATGAAGCAGAAAACAGACTGTCATGAGACTTCAGTCTCATCTGGTATTAAACAGCATTTTTGTCCTAGATTACACAATGATATCACATACATCTGGTCATCTGACTTCTGGTTCCCATGCTACCCCCTTGGCAAGAAGCTGTCAGGATTTAGCATATATGTGTCAATAATACACACACACACACACACACACACACACACACACACACACACACACACACACACACACACACACACACACAGAGTCTTCCTAAGATCTTCTGCAACTCCTGGAAGTCATAAAACAATTTCAAACCTCCACCCTTACAGAGTAGCAATTAGTTCACCCCAAAGACAATGCAGAACACTTCCTAGTACAGACTTTTTTGTTTCTGGCTGCATTGAGAACTGTAAGATACAATCTTTATAGCCCAAATTATGTAATTTAATTTCTTACTATTTTTCAAATTCAGGTGGATTGAAATTAACAGTATCCTCGTTTACAATATGCACATTTCAACAGTTACAATAATACATGCACATTTCTTCACATCCACTGCCCTACTTCCCATGGCATAGCTGCCAATACCTCACATAATCAAATACAGAATATGCCCTGTTGGTCTCTGAAAGGTTCCTGTAGCTAAAACTCTAAGTGCTACACATACGTTAGTCTCCAAGGGTATTGGTTACCCTCAGTTTGCCTTGCTCTCAGTTGTTGGTGTACAATTCAGCTGCTTTTGCTGCAATTAGCACATCACAATGTTTACCATGTTTGTGCAGCTCTACAGGCCATGTAGAGCTGCTTACTGAATACAAAACTGTGAGGTATGGTGTGAGCCATAATGCACACATGGTCTTACCAGACCATGGATAGGCTTGTAAGGACCTTAGGTAGGCTTTATTGAATCTGTCCCATAATATGAAACCATTGGTCAAGAATAGATACAGACTATATGATAATGATTTAATATTTAGATACATTTTAGCCAGTTTATAGAGAAATTAAAGGTAAGTTAGTATACTACAAACAGGAATTGCAATATGAAGTCAGGGGATACACATTTGTTGAACAAAATACAAATGTCACATTGAAAATGGACTTGGCATGAGCAGCAGTAACCTTCTGTTTCCCTAAAACTAACATTTATTGAAATCTGGAAAACAATTAAAGAGATATGCTGGGATCCATAGTCAAATAGCCAAGAGTTTAGCACTAATTAGTGCTTATAAGAAAGGTGCAGGCATTGAAAAGACAATGTAACACATTTACTAACAAGCTGGGTAAGCCCACTGGACATAAATGTGACTTTTCTGGGGAAGCCCATGGAAATTATTGTTGAAGTATTTTTGTCAGAGTCACATAGCAGACAAACACAATATGTTGGAGGAATCAAACCCTGCACTGCAGACAGCAGCTCATTAACAGCTCATAGCCTTGCTCATCTGTACAGCAGCGTTTCAGGTAAATTCTGTTGTGCCCAATGCAGTGCATCTCTCACCCACACGCCTGTGAAAAACAAGCTAAGTCAAAGATTTATTCACAGTTAAAAACTTAACATTAAACTTACAGACTTTGTATTATTTAGTTTATTCTCAATTAAATGATAAACACAGTCATGTGTCACTGAAACAAGGAAACCAAGGATCATACCCAAAGAACATGACTCATATGATGATGCTCCTGTTTACTATGAATGATTCTTTCCTTTACACCATAACTATTCTTAAATGCAGGAATAATGTATTTGTATGTCTGCAGAAGTAGTATAAGGTTGGGGATGGGGAATGTGATGCCCTTGCCCTGGCCCAGCAATCAAGAAGCCTCATTCTTCACCAGTAACACCAGAGAGGGTGTCTCATATGAGAGGAAGGGATAACAGATACACACAGTAAAGTGCAATTTCACTTAAGAGCACACAGAGATCACAGTCTGTCCAGGGCTGGTCGCTCCCTTGCTCCCCAGGTCCCCAATGATACTCTCCACTGGTACAGCTATAGGGTCCAGATCTCAGCTTAGCTGGAAAGCTAAAACCTCTAGAACCCTCTCTATCCAACTAGTGCTTTGTGTCCCTGCCAAAGTAGCTGAAACACACACACACACACACACACACACACACACACACACACACACACACACACACACACACACACACACACACACACACACTTTGAGATAAGTATTTATACAACCTCACAGACACTCCTGGGAAAGGCTGACACAGATTCTCCAGCTGTGCCCCTATACCCAGACTATATGGTAGTAATTACTGCCACCACCAGCTAATAATTATCAGCTACCCAAAGGCCTTTAAAAGGGTGTCCAGTTATTACTTTGCAATATTATTACATCCAACAGTAGTGTAACTAAGCAGTCTTAAGGCTTATTAGAAGGGCTTAATACAGGATCACTTATAAGCATGCAATGTATTCTAGAGAATAATTTATCTCTACATAAACCAGCCACAGTTAAAAAGGGTTTACAAATATTTAATAATAAATACTAAAAACACAAGACAATGCTACTAGACCACAGTGCTATTCAAGAGTTCAGAGATCACACAGAAACTTAAAATAATTCAGTAGTACAGTTCTGACATAACAGAAAACACTTAGTCTAATCTTTATAGTCCTAGCTATGTCTACAAGAAAACACACTTCTAAGATAACTTACTTAACACAACAGGCAGTGCTGAGTTAGATGTCCAAGATCAAAATGCTTAATAATCTCTGGACCGCACTATCTAAATTGAAACTGCAGTTTTGCTAAACATTACATCATATTTTACACCTTCCAGGTTCCCAGGCCACACAGAAGCTGCATTTACATTATTTTACACTTGAGCAATAAAGGACATTCCACATGTAAATTCTAGTAATTATTCCTAAAGTTAAAACAATAGAAAAAAGGTGTTAGCGCTGACAGACTGACTCCGAGCTCTACAAATCAAAGGATAGATTTGAAATCATTTTAATTTCAAAATAAAGATTTGAAATGCTTGACTTAGCTTTCCTTACAGCAGAGGCAATGTTGCCACATTGTTTTAAGTTCAACATTCACAGTATTTACAAATAATAGAATTATGTACCAAATTATATTTGATTAGGCTGGCAGCCTTCACCCTTCTCTACCAGTCTTCACATCTCTCCCCCCCTGGAGAACTCAAGCTAGTTTTTCAAGTGACCCTTGAGAAATGCCGCTTTAGAGGATTAGGTCTATGTGAGTGTACCTACCCCATTCCCTGTCTTGACAGCCCATCTTCATTGGCATTGCTAATCCCACTGCGGTGCTACACTGACATATATGCTTGCAACCCCAGGCTCCATCTTAGCAACTTGGCATTTTGCTGGCTGGCTCTGTTTAACCATGTTAGAGGGTTGTGATCTGTCCTAACAGTGAATTTCCTTCCATACATATAAGGCTGAAGTTTCTGCAGTGCCCACACTATGGCTAGACATTCCTTTTCTACAGCTACATAGCATTCCTCCCTGGTTGGAGCCTACGACTGAGATAAACCACTGGGTGCTCTTCCCCCTATGAAGATTGATAGATTGATAGATAGATTGATAGATTAGTACTAAGCTAACTGCCCTTGTGAGCCATTTTAAGCTTAGCCAATTATCCCTTGTGAGACTCAAACCCTGCACCTTGTGTTTGTAAGGCAAACACCTTAACCATTTGGCCACCCTCGCAACCCCTTCTGGAAATCTGGCTAAGTACAGCCCCCACTCCATGGTTTGAAGCATCCACTTGCACAACAAATTATTTGCTGTAATCTGGACTGGCTAACACAGCGGGTCCTCCCAAAGCTTCTTTAAGCTTCTGGAATGCCTGCTCACATGCTAGGGTCCACACTACCTTGTCTGGCCTATTCTTCCTTGTCAGTTCTGTAAGGGGAGCAGCTATGGTACTATAACCAGGGACAAACTTTCTGTAGTACCCTGCTGTCCCTAAGAATGCCCTCACCTGCTTTTTGGTAACAGGTGCAGGCCATGCCTGAATGGCTTCCACTTTGGCAGGTTCTGGTCTTATCTTACCACTCCCCACTCTATGTCCTAGGTAGGAGACCTCTGCCATATCCACCTGACATTTGGTTGGCTTAATGTTCAACCCTGCCCTCTGTAGTTTGCCCAGCACTTCCTGACATGCTGAAGGTGTTCTAGCCAGGAATGGCTGTAGATGGCAATATCATCTAGGTAAGCAAGGGCAAACCCTCCTGCTCCTGCTAGGATATGATCTACCAGCCTCTGGAAAGTCGCTGGGGCATTCTTCATCCCAAAGGGCACCTTTAAGAACTCATACAAGCCAAATGGAGTCACAAAGTCTGACGTCTCTCTAGCACTGGGAGTCAAGGGCACCTGCCAGTGCCCCTTGGTAAGATCAATGGTTGTAAGATATGTAGCCCCACCCAGCTGCTCTAGGGCATCATCTGTCCTAGGCATGGGGTAAGCATCTGACTCTGTGTGGCTATTTAATTTCATGTAGTCCACACAGAACCTGGTGCTGATATCCTTCTTTGGCACCAGCACCACTGGGGAGGCCCAGGGACTGTTGGACTCTTGAATCGCCCCTAGTCCCAACATCTCCTGTACCTTTTCCCTCAGAGTCTGTCTGACTCTCTCAGGCACCCTATAAGGGGCCTGCCTAATAGGCCTTGGGGGTCCTGTAGCCACCTGGTGCTGCACCAGGTAGGTACACCCTGGTTTCCCAGTGAACATGTCCCCAAACTCCTGCAACACTGCTCGGATTTTGTGAACCTGGGTAGGAGATAGCTACTGGGACATTGCTACACTTCCACTGAGGTGTCAGCCAGAGCATCACTGAGGAGATCAGTCAGCAGATCTCTTTCAGACTCCTCCTGCAATCCAATGCAAATGCTCAGCACAAGGGCCACCCTATCATGGTAAGGTTTCATCATGTTAATATGGTACAATTTGTGCCCCTGCCATTTGCCTAGCAGTTCCACCATGTAGTTAACATCACTTACCTTTCTTACCACCTTGTAGGGACCCTCCCAAGCTGCTTGCAGTTTGTTGTGTCTGACAGGAATGAGAACCATTACCTGCTGCCCCCACAGCATACTCTCTAGCTCGAGCATTCCTGTCATACCACACCTTTTTCTGTTGTTGGGCTTCTGCCAGGTTCTCCTGGGCCAAGCCCATGAGTTCCCTGAGCCTTGTCCTGAGGTTTAGGACATATGCCACAACAGACTCCTTGTGAGACTCACACTCACCTTCGCACTCATCTCGAATTAAATCTAGATGTCCACTCACCTTATGCCCATACAGCAACTCAAAGGATGAAAAACCTGTGGATTTCTGGGGAACCTCTCTGTAAGCAAACAACAGATGGGGCAAATATTTGTCCCAGTCCCTCTTAAACTGATCTGCAAATGCCCGTAGCATGGACTTGATTGTAGAGTTTAACCTCTCAACAAGACCATTAGTCTGGGGATGGTAGGGGGTGGTCTTCATGTGCTTCACCCCACAGGACTTCCACAGACAAGCTAACAGGTCTGACATGAAATTGACACCTCTGTTAGACAGTATTTCTTTTGGGAAACCTACCCTGCTGAAAATCTCTAACAAAGCATTTGCCACCTTCTCTGCCTCAATGGAGGACAAAGCCACTGCCTCAGGGTATTGTGTAGCATAATCCACTACCACTAGGATATACTTTTTCCCTTTGGAACTTGGGGTACTCAGAGGACCTACAATATCCATAGCTACCCTCTGAAATGGCTCCTCAATCACAGGCAAAGGCATCAAAGGAGCTCTCACCTTGTCTCCTGCCTTGCCTACCTTTTGGTACTGCTCACAGGTCTTGCAGTACCCTGTTACATCTCTGGAAATTCCAGGTCAATAGAAGTTCTGAATAATACCCCTCTTTGTATGTTTTATGCCCATATGACCTGCAAAGGGAATATCATGGGCTATGGCTCGAAGCACCAAATGGTAGGCTCTAGGCACTACCAACTGCTGTACTCTCTCACCTTCTAGCCCTCCCTCAGGGGTCCACTCTCTGTATAGTAACCCTTTGTCCCAGTATACAGATCCCCCCTTTCCTTGACAATCCGGTGCCTCCCTAGCTACCTGCCTCACGCCTTGCAATGTAGGGTCTGAGAGATGAGCCTGTCTAAACTCTCTCCTTGTAACCCTTTCCAGCTCCCCGTCCACAGGAAGTCTTCATCCTCTGACAGCGGTGCCTCGCTGTCAGCCTGGGTACTACTACTCACCTCTACCTTTGCAGTTACCCTGTCCAAGGGAACATCAGTACCCACCAGCAGCTGTGGCTCACCTTCAGTCTTACTGCTACAAAGTAGCTCCCTTCCTGAAGTAACCAACCCACCAGTCCTGGCTGCAAGTATGCAGTCTGTCTGGGTCTCCCCCAGGCTACCAGACCCACATGCTTGTCTCCTAACCTGACCGGGTGTAACTGCATAAGCATGTGGTACTGCCTCATCCAAATCCTTCCATCTCAGGACATCTACAGGATTTAGTTTAGTACTCCTGTTGTCTCAAAACAACCTACTATTGGCATTTTGTCTTTCCCACTTACTGGCTCCCTCACCTTTGGTTCCCCACCTTGCCTCTGTGGACACCTGTATGCCACATGGCCCCACTGGTTGCGTTCAAAACATTTAACCCTAGCTCCTGGATGTGTACATGGACTAGTGGCTTCCCCTGCTACTGGCAGATTCTGTTGTGGCAGTCTGTGCTGCCCACCATGGGTTCCTTTAGACCCATGAGCAGTACTGGGGGTCCCCTTCCTGTGCAGGTCTGCCCTGCTGGCCAGGTATAGGTCTCCCTTCTTCCCCAACTCATCTGAAGTAGCACATTGTCTATCAGCTAACCAGATCCTCATGTCCTCAGGCAAAGTGCTAAAGGCTTGTTCCCTCACCAAATGGTCTGCCAGCCCTTCAAAGTGGTGACCTGACATCCACTCACCCAGCTATGAAAATAATTACTCAGTTCATCAACATATTCCACACTTTCATCTGCCTTGCGTCTATGCTCATGAAACTTTTTCCTATACATTTCAGGTGTTAGCTTAAAACATTCTAAAAGACATTTGTTTACAGCAGTATAATCAAAACATGCAATGTCAGACATTTTAGCCAATGCATTTACAGATTTACCAAGGAGTAAGGGGGTCAGGAACCGTACCTAGAGCCTTTGGTCAACACTATACTGTTTGCATACCCTCTCAAACATATGAATGAAGCTATCACAATTATCCCTCTCTTTAAATTGTGGAAGACATTTACTGACCTGTTGTGCTTCTGGGGTCCAGTTACTCCTTTCCCCATTACCTCCATGACTCTGGCAAAGAGTCAGCATTTCCTTCCCATGCCTCCTCTGATGCTTCTTTTCTTCGGCTTCTATCTCCAAATGCCTGGCCTCCAGCTCAAGTCTCTTTAGCTCCAGCTGGATTTTTAAGTCCACCACAGAAAAGTTGAGCTGTCCATTCTCTGTGGATATTGTATCTCCACTGCCAGTCTGATTGTCCTCCTGGACGCTGTTTTCCAATGCAGCTGTAACCAAGACTGCAATCAGGTCTGCCTTAGTCAGGTTTCCATGCACCAGTCCCTTAGCCTGGCACATCTCCATCAGCTGGCTCCTCGTCAGCAAAGCTCCAGGTTTTCCAGCAGTTTTTAATAAAAGAACAAACACAATCTCTTTCACAATGATGTTACTTAGATTGTACTCATACACCTGAAGAAGCATCATTGTGAAAGCACTTGTGTTTGTTCTTTTATTAAACTACTGGAAAACCTGGAGCTTTGCCTTTATTTGTTTTCTGCAATTGGACTTTTTTATTTGTACAAAGGCACCTGGATATCGTGGGGATATATTTTTTGTCATATATACAATTATGTCCAGGTCGCTGTGTATTTCACACTAGGTCTAGAAATTCAACCAAATCATGTGACATAAAATTTAGAATTAAATTTAGCAACTGGGACTGTCTCTACTGAATATTCAACTGTAGAGACATTAGCAACATCATCAGGAATGGAAGTAGAAGTTATGACACACTCTGCAATAGGAACATTGTCTGGATTGCTCTGAGATCTAGAGTCTGTATCACAGGAACAATGCTGCAATATCAGTTCTGGTACAGGAAGAAGATGTCAGCAATTTGTACTCCACACCCTCAGATTCTATGAAGTAGAATCTCGGCTCACTACATATACCTGTTACTTGACCAATCTGGTCAAAACCTTTCACTGTTTGTATCCTCACTGTCTCTCCTTCTTTCAATGGACAAAGAAATCTGCTCAATTTATCACAGCTGGACTTCTGGAAAGTACACTTCCTGAATATTTGGGCTCTAATGGTTCTGTTGTTCTTAGCTTTAGGCCTCAGTAAACTGGAACTAATAGGCAGTGTTGTTCTGGTTTCCCTGAATAGAATTCTCTGAGTAGGCAGTATCATACAGAAATGTTATGAAAGCAAACAGTTTTTTTAAGTATTATTTTTATTTTTATCACCATGCTTATATCCTTATGTGGTAGTTTTTCATATTTAATTAGTTAATGAGTTAATTGATCCAATATGTTTTGTATAAAAGGGAGCTTGATTTATTCTAATTTATTCTGATGAAGTCTCCGGTTGGGGAGACGAAAGCGCTCAACAAATCGATACATGGAAGTACCTTTTGTCTTGTTTACATGTGATTCAGTCATGTTGGATTGTTTTTTAACCTTGGGTCATTAAAAACTTTTATATTGGACGTACTGCCTGAATTTACAATTTCTTATCTTGGATGTACTGCCTGAATTTTGGACAGCCTTTTATTGTACCGGATTCTGCTTTTTTACTGTGTGGGTACTGCATTCCTTGGCGTGGTTACAAGTTGGTTACTTTTTAGTTTCCGGTGGCGAGGAGTCCTAGGCAATACTTGTGAATTATACGAACTAAAATGGATGGGAGCAGTATGCTCAATGAATTACTACGGGTTATACAGACCCATTCGCAAGCTGATGCAATGCAGACAGGCACCAGCAGTGGCATACCGTGTGCGCAGAGCAGCCCTAAGGACCCTAGGAGCAGTCGCAATACTAACAAAGTCAATGGTCGACTAACACAGGAAGGACGTGAAGTGAGAGTTAACGTTAGCTCTAGAAGGCACAATGGGACTAATTTCAACAATTCTTTGGACTGCAGTGAGGGTCGGAGCCTGGATAAACGATTTTGGGACAAATACAAGGATGTGGACTTTCAAACATGGTTGGACAAATCGTTTTGTAGCAATAGGGAAAAAGAACAACCCAGAAGTAAGGAACAATTTAAAGGTTATACATTTAAAGACAAATGTAAACTTTTTAAAAAACTTTTATCTAAATACAAAGCATTGTCTATAGAGAATTGGTATTTTGATAAATGCATTAATGAACACATTGTTCCGAAGGGGCTTAGGTTGAACAAGTTCCCAAATAATATTAACGATGACAAAAGCTTTTTTAAAGAAATAAGCAACATTTTTAATGAATGTGGCCTTTCTGTTTTAAAGGCAATGGTTAAATACAATGTTAAAAGCATGGAAGAGATTAAGAGTGAAATAGACAAGCTAAACAGTGAAATTAAATGTGATTTGCTTTTTTCTGTTGATGAATACAAATGTATTTACTACAGGGTGCTACATGATACAGATGCATACACTAACATGAACATAAACAGGAAACTAAAAAAGTTTGAGAGAGATATTAATGAATACAATACAGGGAGAGAATATTTATTTTGTGAAAATGTTAAAGGACAGAAACACAATACAGGCTATCACAATGTGCAGACACCTTCAGTGAATAGAAGGAATTATGGTCCCCGTGTAGTACAGAGGGAAGGAAATTGGCAGGAGCAACAAGGTAGTAATTGCAATTTCAACAACAGATACAATTGGAATAGGGAGAACCATCAAAATGTGTATTTTGAGGAAGAAGTCCCTAGGCTGAGTAGGAACGATGACATGGTTACACCCCAGAATCAGGGGGTAGTTGAAGAGGTGAGAAGATCAGAAAGGATTAGGAATAAGCATCAGCAACCATATGCTTCAGCTATCACGGGGAATACTAACAACAACACTGGTAGGTTGGAAGGGGAAATTAATTTTTAAATGTTTTGGACCATGACAGTGAGCATAGTAACCTAGAATGTGGAGTGGACAGGGAAGCTGAAAAGCAAGTAATTAATACTTATAACAACTTTAATATTTTTAATTATACTGATTTGGTGGTGGATGGAAATTATTTTGATCTATTTACAAAAGGTTTTTCTTTTGTTCCAGCTAGGAAACTCAGTATAGACAAGCTTATTTTGGACGTTAAAATGTTCACCAGAAAACTAAATTTTATGCACCTACATAAAGAAGATACCATGGTCAAAGAGGTAAATTTTAAAAGGCACAGTAGTTGGAACCCACCACTACAGTATGAGATAGCCAATTTTGAAAAATGTGTTATTAACAAAATAAGGACAGATTATAAAACTAATAAAGGGAAGATTTATAATTTGAACAAGACTGAAGAGAAAATATTATATGATTTAAGTAGTAATAGAGGTATTCGAGAGATGAAGCCAGACAAGGGAGGGGGAGTGGTGTTTATGGAGACATGGGAGTACATTAGGAAAATGAAAGAGATACTGGACAAGGACCAAAATTACTGTATCGTGACTAAAAATGAAATTAATATTTTCTACAGGAAAATAGATTTAATTTTGGATGACAATCTTTTTACTGGTTTGATTGATTTGGCCTTATTCCAATATTTGAAAGTAGCCAAGCCTGTCATCCCAGGCATCTTTGGAATTCCGAAAGTACATAAATCTCTATTAGACCCCCCCCCCCCCTTGAGGCCCACTGTTGCATCACAGGGATCAAAGACACAACCCATGGCAATATATGTGGATGCTATGACTAAGGAAATTTACACCAGATGGAAGCATATTTTAAAAGATTCTTGGGACTTTTTAAGTAAAACAAGTGAAATAGTTTTTAAAGACAATATGTTTTTTATTACAACTGACGTTAAAGAATTGTTCACAGTTATACCACAAGAAACAGGATTAGAATGGTTTGAGAAAGTTTTGGGGGAGATGGAGTGGCTAACACCCTCTGATTTCAGGAATGTATTAGAAAGCATGGAGTTAGTGCTAAAATACAACTTCATCTACTTTGAAGGGGATTATTATCACCAAAAAGAAGGAGTGGCCATGGGTTCAGCATGCGCACCTGTATATGCAAACATTATAATGCTACATTGGGAGAGAGAATATGTTTTTAAAACAGAATATAATCAGTACATTGTGCAATATTTTAGGTTCTTGGACGATATATTTATTTTTTGGGAAGGATCCAAAGAAAAAATTGATGAATTTATTAGTTATATAAATGGTACAACCTCGTTTTTAAGTTTCACCCACGAGATAGAGATGGATGAAACGCATTTCTTGGATGTAAAACTTACCAAAGATAGGACAAATAAGTGCTACAAGTCAAATATTTATAGAAAGGAATATTTTTCGAATTCATACTTGCATTACCAAAGTGATCATTCTGCACAACAAAAAAGTAATATAGTTAAAGGGCAGATGATAAGGATGGCCAGAATGATATCTGATGAAGTGGAATTTTTAAGTGAAATACTTCACTTGGAGAACCTCTTTTTGGAAAGGGGGTATCCTACTACCCTTATCAATTCTGTCAAACAATATGTGATAACGGGAAGGGGACAAAATACAAGCCACTTCTTAGTAGGGAATATATGGAAGGAGAAAATGGAAGTGGTGGTGTAGTGAGTTGTGATGAGGGAAGTGAGATAGAAGTAAAATCAACACCCTACCTGATTACTACATATTTTTATGGTACTAATTGGTTAAAGAGGGGAATACATGAGATTTGGGACATGTTCAGAAACATTGCAATTAAAACGGACGTTTTTAAAAACAAATTGAGGTTTAGTTTTAGGAGGAATTTTAATATTAAAAACATTTTAGAAAGAAAGGGATCACAAGTTGAGGGTACCAGTAAAAAACATGGAACCCACAAATGCGGTAGATGTGCACAATGTTCTTATATATATAACAAGAAGGAGGTTAAAATTGCAAGTATTCACCAGAGGCTAGTAGCTAGAAATTACAGCAGTTGTTACACAAAAGGAATAGTATACTTGGTGATTTGCACGGCTTGTGAGAGTTTCTACATAGGAAAAACTGAGAGGTTGTTGAGAAACAGGATATATGAGCACATTCGAGATATAAATAGACATAATGAGAATAATGCATTATATAGGCATGCCATCAGGTGTGAAAAGGCCGACTTTAAATTTTGGGTATTAGAGGTGGTACAATATCCTGAAAGAGGAGGTGACTGGGAAACTAAAATTGAGTACAGAGAAATAATATGGCAATTATGGCTGGACGCAAGCTGTGGAAAAGGATTAAATGACCATATATCTATTACACCAGCACTCAAGATTCTAGCTACAGATCCAAAAATAATAAAGAGTGGATAACAACAGGAAGAAAATCATGTGGGTTACAGATTTATTTAGTTTTAAAGTGTGATATTAAACAAATTCATAGTAGTGGTTTTTATAAACTGTGAACAATTAACTTTATACTTCATATTTTATATTAAATTATTCATATTTATAAAATATTCATATTTATATTCATATTTATATTCATATTCATATTTACAAGTATTTATATTTATATTTTAACATACAATAATTAACAACTCTTATTTATTGACACTATAGATACTGATATACATTTTGTATTCATTTTCTTATTCACTTGTTCAATTATTTATTTATTTACTTAATTATTTATATATCGAATATGCTTAACAATATATTTGCTGGTATTTACAGTAGTTGCACAGCACTTTAACGATTAATTAGCCACGGTTATTCATTTGGAAATTTAACTAAGGAAATGTTGGGGAGGGGTGGGTGCAGAGAGAGGGACAACAGAGAGACAGATATGTATGTATATACGCATATATGCACACTTACTATTTATTATTGTATTACAAGCACAAGCAAGTATTAAATATGTACATTTTGTGTAAATATTACATATACGTGAAGCGTAAATATATTCACGGATTTTGTGCATTCACTGTTTCAAATCAAACCAATAACAACCTTTTCTATATTTTTCTTCCTGACATTATATATGCCTTTAAGCATCTTCCTGTTATTGGAATTTGAAAAGAATAAAAATGAAAGATGGATTGTTTGTACATGCAACAGTATCATACAGAAATGTTATGAAAGCAAACAGTTTGTTTTAAGTATTATTTTTATTTTTATCACCATGCTTATATCCTTATGTGGTAGTTTTTCATATTTAATTAGTTAATGAGTTAATTGATCCAATATGTTTTGTATAAAAGGGAGCTTGATTTATTCTAATTTATTCTGATGAAGACTCCGGTTGGGGAGATGAAAGCGCTCAACAAATCGATACATGGAAGTACCTTTTGTCTTGTTTACATGTGATTCAGTCGTTTTGGATTGTTTTTTAACCTTGGGTCATTAAAAACTTTTATATTGGACGTACTGCCTGAATTTACAATTTCTTATCTTGGATGTACTGCCTGAATTTTGGACAGCCTTTTATTGTACCAGATTCTTCTTTTTTACTGTGTGGGTACTGCATTCCTTGGCGTGGTTACAAGTTGGTTACTTTTTAGTATCTGGTGGCGAGGAGTCCTAGGCAATACTTGTGAATTATACAAACTAAAATGGATGGGGAGCAGTATGCTCAATGAATTACTACGGGTTATACAGACCCATTCGCAAGCTGATGCAATGCAGACAGGCACCAGCAGTGGCATACCGTGTGCGCAGAGCAGCCCTAAGGACCCTAGGAGCAGTCGCAATACTAACAAAGTCAATGGTCGACTAACACAGGAAGGACGTGAAGTGAGAGTTAACGTTAGCTCTAGAAGGCACAATGGGACAAATTTCAACAATTCTTTGGACTGCAGTGAGGGTCGGAGCCTGGATAAACGATTTTGGGACAAATACAAGGATGTGGACTTTCAAACATGGTTGGACAAATCGTTTTGTAGCAATAGGGAGAAAGAACAACCCAGAAGTAAGGAACAATCTAAAGGTTATACATTTGAAGACAAATGTAAACTTTTTAAAAAACTTTTATCTAAATACAAAGCATTGTCTATAGAGAATTGGTATTTTGATAAATGCATTAATGAACTCATTGTTCCGAAGGGGCTTAGGTTGAACAAGTTCCCAAATAATATTAACAATGACAAAAGCTTTTTTAAAGAAATAAGCGACATTTTTAATGAATGTGGCCTTTCTGTTTTAAAGGCAATGGTTAAATACAATGTTAAAAGCATGGAAGAGATTAAGAGTGAAATAGACAAGCTAAACAGTGAAATTAAACATGATTTGCTTTTTCCTGTTGATGAATACAAATGTATTTACTACAGGGTGCTAGATGATACAGATGCATACACTAACATGAACATAAACAGGAAACTAAAAAAGTTTGAGAGAGATATTAATGAATACAATACAGGGAGAGCATATTTATTTTGTGAAAATGTTAAAGGACAGAAACACAATACAGGCTATCACAATGTGCAGACACCTTCAGTGAATAGAAGGAATTATGGTCCCCATGTAGTACAGAGGGAAGGAAATTGGCAGGAGCAACAAGGTAGGAATTACAATTTCAACAACAGATACAATTGGAATAGGGAGAACCATCAAAATGTGTATTTTGAGGAAGAATTCCCTAGGCTGAGTAGGAACGATGACATGGTTACACCCCAGAATCAGGGGGTAGTTGAAGAGGTGAGAAGATCAGAAAGGATTAGGAATAAGCATCAGCAACCATATGCTTCAGCTATCACGGGGAATACTAACAACAACACTGGTAGGTTGGAAGGGGAAATGGATTTTTAAATGTTTTGGACCATGACAGTGAGCATAGTAACCTAGAATCTGGAGTGGACAGGGAAGCTGAAAAGCAAGTAATTAATACTTATAACAACTTTAATATTTTTAATTATACTGATTTGGTGGTGGATAGAAATTATTTTGATCTATTTACAAAAGGTTTTTCTTTTGTTCCAGCTAGGAAACCCAGTATAGACAAGCTTATTTTGGGCGTTAAAATGTTCACCAGAAAACTAAATTTTATGCACCTACATAAAGAAGATACCATGGTCAAAGAGGTAAATTTTAAAAGGCACAGTAGTTGGAACCCACCACTACACTATGAGATAGAAAATTTTGAAAAATGTGTTATTAACAAAATAAGGACAGATTATAAAACTAATAAAGGGAAGATTTATAATTTGAACAAGACTGAAGAGAAAATATTATATGATTTAAGTAGTAATAGAGGTATTCGAGTGATGAAGCCAGACAAGGGAGGGGGAGTGGTGTTTATGGAGACATGGGAGTACATTAGGAAAATGAAAGAGATACTGGACAAGGACCAAAATTACTGTATCGTGACTAAAAATGAAATTAATATTTTCTACAGGAAAATAGATTTAATTTTGGATGACAATCTTTTTACTGGTTTGATTGATTTGGCCTTATACCAATATTTGAAAGTAGCCAAGCCTGTCATCCCAGGCATCTTTGGAATTCCGAAAGTACATAAATCTCTATTAGACCCCCCCTTGAGGCCCATTGTTGCATCACAGGGATCAAAGACACAACCCATGGCAATATATGTGGATGCTATGACTAAGGAAATTTACACCAGATGGAAGCATATTTTAAAAGATTCTTGGGACTTTTTAAGTAAAACAAGTGAAATAGTTTTTAAAGACAATATGTTTTTTATTACAACTGACGTTAAAGAATTGTTCACAGTTATACCACAAGAAACAGGATTAGAATGGTTTGAGAAAGTTTTGGGGGAGACGGAGTGGCTTACACCCTCTGATTTCAGAAATGTATTAGAAAGCATGGAGTTAGTGCTAAAATACAACTTCATCTACTTTGAAGGGGATTATTATCACCAAAAAGAAGGAGTGGCCATGGGTTCAGCATGCGCACCTGTATATGCAAACATTATAATGCTACATTGGGAGAGAGAATATGTTTTTAAAACAGAATATAATCAGTACATTGTGCAATATTTTAGGTTCTTGGATGATATATTTATTTTTTGGGAAGGATCCAAAGAAAAAATTGATGAATTTATTAGTTATATAAATGGTACAACCTCGTTTTTAAGTTTCACCCATGAGATAGAGATGGATGAAACGCATTTCTTGGATGTAAAACTTACCAAAGATAGGACAAATAAGTGCTACAAGTCAAATATTTATAGAAAGGAATATTTTTCGAATTCATACTTGCATTACCAAAGTGATCATTCTGCACAACTAAAAAGTATTATAGTTAAAGGGCAGATGATAAGGATGGCCAGAATGATATCTGATGAAGTGGAATTTTTAAGTGAAATACTTCACTTGGAGAACCACTTTTTGGAAAGGGGGTATCCTACCAACCTTATCAATTCTGTCAAACAATATGTGATAACGGGAAGGGGGACAAAATACAAGCCACTTCTTAGTATGGAATATATGGAAGGAGAAAATGGAAGTGGTGGTGTAGTGAGTTGTGATGAGGGAAGTGAGATAGAAGTAAAATCAACACCCTACCTGATTACTACATATTTTTATGGTACTAATTGGTTAAAGAGGGGAATACATGAGATTTGGGACGTTCTGAAACATTGCAATTAAAACGGACGTTTTTAAAAACAAATTGAGGTTTAGTTTTAGGAGGAATTTTAATATTAAAAACATTTTAGAAAGAAAGGGATCACAAGTTGAGGGTACCAGTAGGAAACATGGAACCCACAAATGCGGTAGATGTGCACAATGTTCTTATATATATAACAAGAAGGAGGTTAAAATTGCAAGTATTCCCCAGAGGCTAGTAGCTAGAAATTACAGCAGTTGTTACACAAAAGGAATAGTATACTTGGTGATTTGCATGGCTTGTGAGAGTTTCTACGTAGGAAAAACTGAGAGGTTGTTGAGAAACAGGATATATGAGCACATTCGAGATATAAATAGACATAATGAGAATAATGCATTATATAGGCACGCCATCAGGTGTGAAAAGGCCGACTTTAAATTTTGGGTATTAGAGGTGGTACAATATCCTGAAAGAGGAGGTGACTGGGAAACTAAAATTGAGTACAGAGAAATAATATGGCAATTACGGCTGGATGCATGCTGTGGAAAAGGATTAAATGACCATATCTCTATTACACCAGCACTCAAGATTCTAGCTACAGATCCAAAAATAATAAAGAGTGGATAACAACAGGAAGAAAATCATGTGGGTTACAGATTTATTTAGTTTTAAAGTGTGATATTAAACAAATTCATAGTAGTGTTTTTTATAAACTGTGAACAATTAACTTTATACTTCATATTTTATATTAAATTATTCATATTTATAAAATATTCATATTTATATTCATATTTATATTCATATTCATATTTACAAGTATTTATATTTATATTTATATTTTAACATACAATAATTAACAACTCTTATTTATTGACACTATAGATACTGATATACATTTTGTATTCATGTTCTTATTCACTTGTTCAATTATTTATTTATTTACTTAATTATTTATATATCGAATATGCTTAACAATATATTTGCTGGTATTTACAGTAGTTGCACAGCACTTTAACGATTAATTAGCCATGGTTATTCATTTGGAAATTTAACTAAGGAAATGTTGGGGAGGGGTGGGTGCAGAGAGAGGGACAACAGAAAGACAGATATGTATGTATATACGCATATATACACACTTACTATTTATTATTGTATTACAAGCACAAGCAAGTATTAAATATGTACATTTTGTGTAAATATTACATATACGTGAAGCGTAAATATATTCATGGATTTTGTGCATTCACTGTTTCAAATCAAACCATTAACAACCTTTTCTATATTCTTCTTGACATTATATATGCCTTTAAGCATCTTCCTGTTATTGGAATTTGAAAAGAATAAAAATGAAAGATGGATTGTTTGTACATGCAACAGTATCATACAGAAATGTTATGAAAGCAAACAGTTTGTTTTAAGTATTATTTTTATTTTTATCACCATGCTTATATCCTTATGTGGTAGTTTTTCATATTTAATTAGTTAATGAGTTAATTGATCCAATATGTTTTATATAAAAGGGAGCTTGATTTATTCTAATTTATTCTGATGAAGTCTCCGGTTGGAGAGATGAAAGCGCTCAACAAATCAATACATGGAAGTACCTTTTGTCTTGTTTACATGTGATTCAGTCGTGTTGGATTGTTTTTTAACCTTGGGTCATTAAAAACTTTTATATTGGACGTACTGTCTGAATTTACAATTTCTTATCTTGGATGTACTGCCTGAATTTTGGACAGCCTTTTATTGTACCGGATTCTGCTTTTTTACTGTGTGGGTACTGCATTCCTTGGCATGGTTACAAGTTGGTTACTTTTTAGTTTCCGGTGGTGAGGAGTCCTAGGCAATACTTGTGAATTATACAAACTAAAATGGATGGGAGCAGTATGCTCAATGAATTACTATGGGTTATACAGACCCATTCGCAAGCTGATGCAATGCAGACAGGCACCAGCAGTGGCATACCGTGTGCGCAGAGCAGCCCTATGGACCCTAAGAGCAGTCGCAATACTAACAAAGTCAATGGTCGACTAACACAGGAAGGACGTGAAGTGAGAGTTAACGTTAGCTCTAGAAGGCACAATGGGACTAATTTCAACAATTCTTTGGACTGCAGTGAGGGTCGGAGCCTGGATAAACGATTTTGGGACAAATACAAGGATGTGGACTTTCAAACATGGTTGGACAAATCGTTTTGTAGCAATAGGGAGAAAGAACAACCCAGAAGTAAGGAACAATCTAAAGGTTATACATTTAAAGATAAATGTAAACTTTTTAAAAAACTTTTATCTAAATACAAAGCATTGTCTATAGAGAATTGGTATTTTGATAAATGCATTAATGAACGCATTGTTCCGAAGGGGCTTAGGTTGAACAAGTTCCCAAATAATATTAACGATGACAAAAGCTTTTTTAAAGAAATTAGCGACATTTTTAATGAATGTGGCCTTTCTGTTTTAAAGGCAATGGTTAAATACAATGTTAAAAGCATGGAAGAGATTAAGAGTGAAATAGACAAGCTAAACAGTGAAATTAAACATGATTTGCTTTTTCCTGTTGATGAATACAAATGTATTTACTACAGGGTGCTACATGATACAGATGCATACACTAACATGAACATAAACAGGAAACTAAAAAAGTTTGAGAGAGATATTAATGAATACAATACAGGGAGAGCATATTTATTTTGTGAAAATGTTAAAGGACAGAAACACAATACAGGCTATCACAATGTGCAGACACCTTCAGTGAATAGAAGGAATTATGGTCCCCGTGTAGTACAGAGGGAAGGAAATTGGCAGGAGCAACAAGGTAGGAATTACAATTTCAACAACAGATTCAATTGGAATAGGGAGAACCATCAAAATGTGTATTTTGAGGAAGAATTCCCTAGGCTGAGTAGGAATGATGACATGGTTACACCCCAGAATCAGGGGGTAGTTGAAGAGGTGAGAAGATCAGAAAGGATTAGGAATAAGCATCAGCAACCATATGCTTCAGCTATCACGGGGAATACTAACAACAACACTGGTAGGTTGGAAGGGGAAATGGATTTTTAAATGTTTTGGACCATGACAGTGAGCATAGTAACCTAGAATCTGGAGTGGACAGGGAAGCTGAAAAGCAAGTAATTAATACTTATAGCAACTTTAATATTTTTAATTATACTGATTTGGTGGTGGATAGAAATTATTTTGATCTATTTACAAAAGGTTTTTCTTTTGTTCCAGCTAGGAAACCCAGTATAGACAAGCTTATTTTGGGCGTTAAAATGTTCACCAGAAAACTAAATTTTATGCACCTACATAAAGAAGATACCATGGTCAAAGAGGTAAATTTTAAAAGGCACAGTAGTTGGAACCCACCACTACACTATGAGATAGCCAATTTTGAAAAATGTGTTATTAACAAAATAAGGACAGATTATAAAACTAATAAAGGGAAGATTTATAATTTGAACAAGACTGAAGAGAAAATATTATATGATTTAAGTAGTAATAGAGGTATTCGAGTGATGAAGCCAGACAAGGGAGGGGGAGTGGTGTTTATGGAGACATGGGAGTACATTAGGAAAATGAAAGAGATACTGGACAAGGACCAAAATTACTGTATCGTGACTAAAAATGAAATTAATATTTTCTACAGGAAAATAGATTTAATTTTGGATGACAATCTTTTTACTGGTTTGATTGATTTGGCCTTATACCAATATTTGAAAGTAGCCAAGCCTGTCATCCCAGGCATCTTTGGAATTCCGAAAGTACATAAATCTCTATTAGACCCCCCCCCCCCTTGAGGCCCATTTTTGCATCACAGGGATCAAAGACACAACCCATGGCAATATATGTGGATGCTATGGGAAATTTACACCAGATGGAAGCATATTTTAAAAGATTCTTGGGACTTTTTAAGTAAAACAAGTGAAATAGTTTTTAAAGACAATATGTTTTTTATTACAACTGACGTTAAAGAATTGTTCACAGTTATACCACAAGAAACAGGATTAGAATGGTTTGAGAAAGTTTTGGGGGAGATGGAGTGGCTTACACCCTCTGATTTCAGGAATGTATTAGAAAGCATGGAGTTAGTGCTAAAATACAACTTCATCTACTTTGAAGGGGATTATTATCACCAAAAAGAAGGAGTGGCCATGGGTTCAGCATGCGCACCTGTATATGCAAACATTATAATGCTACATTGGGAGAGAGAATATGTTTTTAAAACAGAATATAGTCAGTACATTGTGCAATATTTTAGGTTCTTGGACGATATATTTATTTTTTGGGAAGGATCCAAAGAAAAAATTGATGAATTTATTAGTTATATAAATGGTACAACCTCGTTTTTAAGTTTCACCCACGAGATAGAGATGGATGAAACGCATTTCTTGGATGTAAAACTTACCAAAGATAGGACAAATAAGTGCTACAAGTCAAATATTTATATAAAGGAATATTTTTTGAATTCATACTTGCATTACCAAAGTGATCATTCTGCACAACTAAAAAGTAATATAGTTAAAGGGCAGATGATAAGGATGGCCAGAATGATATCTGATGAAGTGGAATTTTTAAGTGAAATACTTCACTTGGAGAACCTCTTTTTGGGAAGGGGGTATCCTACCAACCTTATCAATTCTGTCAAACGATATGTGATAACGGGAAGGGGGACAAAATACAAGCCACTTCTTAGTAGGGAATATATGGAAGGAGAAAATGGAAGTGGTGGTGTAGTGAGTTGTGATGAGGGAAGTGAGATAGAAGTAAAATCAACACCCTACCTGATTACTACATATTTTTATGGTACTAATTGGTTAAAGAGGGGAATACATGAGATTTGGGACATGTTCAGAAACATTGCAATTAAAATGGACGTTTTTAAAAACAAATTGAGGTTTAGTTTTAGGAGGAATTTTAATATTAAAAACATTTTAGAAAGAAAGGGATCACAAGTTGAGGGTACCAGTAGGAAACATGGAACCCACAAATGCGGTAGATGTGCACAATGTTCTTATATATATAACAAGAAGGAGGTTAAAATTGCAAGTATTCCCCAGAGGCTAGTAGCTAGAAATTACAGCAGTTGTTACACAAAAGGAATAGTATACTTGGTGATTTGCACGGCTTGTGAGAGTTTCTACGTAGGGAAAACTGAGAGGTTGTTGAGAAACAGGATATATGAGCACATTCGAGATATAAATAGACATAATGAGAATAATGCATTATATAGGCACGCCATCAGGTGTGAAAAGGCCGACTTTAAATTTTGGGTATTAGAGGTGGTACAATATCCTGAAAGAGGAGGTGACTGGGAAACTAAAATTGAGTACAGAGAAATGATATGGCAATTACGGCTGGACGCAAGCTGTGGAAAAGGATTAAATGACCATATCTCTATTACACCAGCACTCAAGATTCTAGCTACAGATCCAAAAATAATAAAGAGTGGATAACAACAGGGAGAAAATCATGTGGGTTACCGATTTATTTAGTTTTAAAGTGTGATACTAAACAAATTCATAGTAGTGTTTTTTATAAACTGTGAACAATTAACTTTATACTTCATATTTTATATTAAATTATTCATATTTATAAAATATTCATATTTATATTCATATTTATATTCATATTCATATTTACAAGTATTTATATTTATATTTTAACATACAATAATTAACTCTTATTTATTGACACTATAGATACTGATATACATTTTGTATTCATGTTCTTATTCACTTGTTCAATTATTTATTTATTTACTTAATTATTTATATATCGAATATGCTTAACAATATATTTGCTGGTATTTACAGTAGTTGCACAGCACTTTAACGATTAATTAGCCACGGTTATTCATTTGGAAATTTAACTAAGGAAATGTTGGGGAGGGGTGGGTGCAGAGAGACGGACAACAGAGAGACAGATATGTATGTATATATGCATATATACACACTTACTATTTATTATTGTATTACAAGCACAAGCAAGTATTAAATATGTACATTTTGTGTAAATATTACATATACGTGAAGCGTAAATATATTCATGGATTTTGTGCATTCACTGTTTCAAATCAAACCATTAACAACCTTTTCTATATTTTTCTTCTTGACATTATATATGCCTTTAAGCATCTTCCTGTTATTGGAATTTGAAAAGAATAAAAATGAAAGATGGATTGTTTGTACATGCAACAGTATCATACAGAAATGTTATGAAAGCAAACAGTTTGTTTTAAGTATTATTTTTATTTTTATCACCATGCTTATATCCTTATGTGGTAGTTTTTCATATTTAATTAGTTAATGAGTTAATTGATCCAATATGTTTTGTATAAAAGGGAGCTTGATTTATTCTAATTTATTCTGATGAACTCTCTGGTTGGGGAGACGAAAGCGCTCAACAAATCGATACATGGAAGTACTTTTTGTCTTGTTTACATGTGATTCAGTAGTGTTGGATTGTTTTTTAACCTTGGGTCATTAAAAACTTTTATATTGGACGTACTGCCTGAATTTACAATTTCTTATCTTGGATGTACTGCCTGAATTTTGGACAGCCTTTTATTGTACCGGATTCTGCTTTTTTACTGTGTGGGTACTGCATTCCTTGGCGTGGTTACAATTATAGAAAACAAACAAAGGCAAAGCTCCAGGTTTTCCAGCAGTTTTTAATAAAAGAACAAACGCAAGCACTTTCACAATGATGTTACTTAGATTGTACTCATACACCTGAAGAAGCATCATTGTGAAAGCGCTTGTGTTTGTTCTTTTATTAAACTACTGGAAAACCTGGAGCTTTGCCTTTATTTGTTTTCTGCAATTGGACTTTTTTATTTGTACAAAGGCACCTGGATATGGTGGGGTACATTTTTTGTCATATATACAATTATGTCCAGGTCACTGTGTATTTCATACTAGGTCTAGAAATTCAACCAAATCATGTGACATAAAATTTAGAATTAAATTTAGCAACTGGGACTGTCTCTACTGAATGTTCAACTGTAGAGACATTAGCAACATCATCAGGAATGGAAGTAGAAGTTATGACACACTCTGCAATAGGAACATTGTCTGGATTGCTCTGAGATCTAGAGTCTGTATCACAGGAACAATGCTGCAATATCAGTTCTGGTACAGGAAGAAGATGTCTGCAATTTGTACTCCACACCCTCAGATTCTATGAAGTAGAATCTCGGCTCACTACATATACCTGTTACTTGACTAATCTGGTCAAAACCTTTCACTGTTTGTATCCTCACGGTCTCTCCTTCTTTCAATGGACAAAGAAATCTGCTCAATTTATCACAGCTGGACTTCTGGAAAGTACACTTCCTGAATATTTGGGCTCTAATGGTTCTGTTGTCCTTAACTTTAGGCCTCAGTAAACTGGAACTAATAGGCAGTGTTGTTCTGGTTTCCCTGAATAGAATTCTCTGAGTAGGCAAGCCACGTATATCGTCACGGGGTAAGTTTCTGAGATTAAGTAAATTCAAAAAGACATTGGTATTGTCATATTTTGACCTTTCAAGTAATTGGTTTGCACTCTGTACTGCACGTTCAGCTAGTTCATTTGACTGTGGATATTCTGAACTACTAATAACATGTACTAAGTCCCATTCTCTTGTGAATTTCTGAAACAACTGATTAGTAAATGGAATACCACTGTCGTAAATAACTTTGTGTGGACTACCATGGACTGAGAAATGATGTTTCAACTTAGTGATAACAGCAGTGGATGTTAGATTAGTTAGTAAATCGATCTCAAAACAGTTGGAATAATAGTCTACCAATACTAAGTAATGCTGATTGTTCCACTCAAATATATCAGTGGCTACCGTTGACCAAGGTAGTTCAGGAACTTGACTTAGCTGAAGTGGTTCTCTTTGTAAATGTGGTTTACTACTATTGCATACTGAACAAGAAGAAAGTACTTTATCAGTGTATTTTACTAGAGAAGGCCAAAATACTAGTCCTCTCTCCCTTCTTTTGGTAGATTCAGAACCTGGGTGACTATGATGCAAAATCTGAATATATTCATGTTGTAAGGAAGCAGGAACAACAATTTTAGGACCTTTGAAAATAATGCCATCTTCCATCAACATCTCATCTCTGTAAGGCAAATACGTTTGCACTTCAGGTGGTACAGTAGATTGCTTTGACAGCCATCCAATATTAATGTAGTGGTTGAGCTTTTGCAAAATTGGATCAGTCTTTGTATGACCTCTCAGCTCATCATGTCTCGTGGTAGAAAAATTATGCACTTCCATTATGTCAAAGTCAAAATTATTTGCATGAAGCTGTTCTCTTGTATTTCTGGTTGATCTGGATAATGTATCAGGCAGATAGGAAGTTTGCCCTTTGTATAGACCATTTTGGAGTTGTACTTCTGCAATCTGAGCATCATTCTTTGTAATCTTGCTGGAGCTGAATGCATAGGCTGCTTTAGAATAGTAACTAGAGGTTGGTGATCAGTTTCAATCTGAATAGCTCGATCATAGATATAATCATGAAACTTTGAACATGAAAATACTACTGCCAAAAGTTCTTTCTCAGATTGAGCATATTGCATTTCAGTTTGGGTAAAGGTTCTAGATGCATAGGCTACTGGTCTGCCTTCTTGAAGAATAACTATAGCAAGTCCAAATTTTGAAGCATCATAGGAAAGAGTGACTGGTTTATTGACATCATGATACCTTAATGTAGGAGGGGTGGAAAGTTTCTGCTTAAGGTCTTCAAATGCTTTCTAGTGCTGTTCCAACCAAGACCATGTAACATTTTTGTGCTCAGTTCTCTTAAAGGTGCTGCCAACTCACTGAAGTCTGGTATAAGCTTTTTTAAATAGTTGACCATGCCAAGAAAACATTGTAGAGCTTGAATATTATCTGGTGCTGACATCTCAAGAATAGCTGCTTGCTTGGATGGGTCTGGTCTCAAGCCAGTGCTGGTAAATAAATGACCTACATATGTAACACCTGGTAGTCTGAATTTGCACTTCAGAGGATTGAGCTTTAAGTTCACTTCACGTGCTCTGCCTAGAACTCTCTTAAGGTTTCTGTCATGCTCTCCTTCACCACTGCCTCCAACCAATAAATCATCTACTATTATGGCACAAGGATAACCTGAAAAAATTTGCTCCATTGCACGCTGGAAGAATTCACTTGCAGAATTTATCCTAAATGGCATCCTTAGGAATCTATATCTGCCAAATGGGGTACTGAAAGTAGTCAGTAATTAGGATTTGTGATCAAGCATCACTTTTCAAAATGAACTTTTTGCATCCAAGACAGAAAAAACAGTGGCATTCGGTATTAGGGTTGTGACTTCCTCAACTGTATGCATCGGATGATGTGGTCACTTTAATGCTATGTTCAAATCTCTTGTGTCAATACATATTCTGCTTTCATCTGAGCCTTTTTTGCGGGCTGCTACCATGGATGACAACCATTCAGTTGGTTTTGTAACCAGACAAATTACAACTGAGCTTTGACTTTATCCAGCATAGCTATTGGAACTTTTCTTGCTGGTCTGACTACTGGACTGACTTCTGGGTCTAACTTCATAGAATACACAACTAGAAGTTTGCCCAACTTGTCATCGAAAACATCAACATACTCCGAGAATATGGCTTCAGAAAACGTGGAACTAGGATATGTGCTTATATGATGAACTTCTTTGGTAAAAGAAAGCAAATTCATTATCAAACTGTCTCTGAGACCCAATAATGATTGCACAGGTCTTCGGACTACATAGGATAACAAGCTGTAACAGTGTCTAGCCAAATAACATGAAAGCACTACAGAGCCTTCTGTGTGAATCTCTTCACCTCCATAAGCAACAAGTTTCACAGTACTAGCCACATTGAGTTGTTGATTAGCTCTCACCTTAGCAAATGTGTCTGCTGACATAACATTACACTTTGAACCTGTGTCTACTTTAAGCTCGGTGGATTTATCATTGATCTGGACAGTACAAAACACTTTGTTCTTTGCCAACAAATCCACTGCATCAACCTTTTCATCAATTACTGATACACCATCTACACAGAAAGTAGAGTTGCAGCTCTCTATATGATAAACTGTTTTTTCGAGTGACCCTTCTTTATAACTGTGTGAGGTTTACTTGATTTGCAAAACAGTTGAAAATGTTTCCAGTTTTTACACATGTGGCATTGCTGACCAAATGCTAAGGATTTCTCTCTTTTAGACTCATGATTGGCACCACAATTGCGACAGTTAGCAATAAAACTGGATTTGGGTTTTGCTGATTCTTGCTTGTACTACACTGAGCATGCTCCTTTCTTAGAACTTGCTGGAAAACTATGTGGTTTCCCTGGGGAACCAGCAGGGGCTCTATCTGCCATGTGCTTAGGCCTGCTTTTGCTTATGTGTTGCATGCTTTCTACATTTGCTCTGAAGCCTGCTGAAACCATGCTCTTAAGACTTGCAAGCATACATGTGAGCCTTTCTGTAACTTCATGGATTTGACAAATCTCAATAGCTTTACTCAACTTTAAATCACTGTTACAAAGCAAAATCTTTCTCACAGCAGCACTATTAATACCACACACAAGCCTGTCCTATATTAACTCATCTGTTAAGTCACCAAACTGGCACATTTTAGCTTTGTTTCTCAGGTCAGTAATATAAGCTGCAAAGGTTTTCCCTGGTTACTGATCTCTTGTGAAAAACAAATGCCTCTCTAATGTAATATTTGTCTAGAAGTTGCACATGTCCCTGAATTTGCACTTCAAACACTTGGGTTCTGCCTGTACAACAATATGGTCTTTTTCACCTTCTCTCTCATATACTGCTGGTGCATACACAAATAAATGCTCTCTTTCAATAGTCTCTGACCCAGTTAGATTTAGCAAAATGAATTCCCTGGTGCCTGCATCTTTGTCAGCATAAGCTGCTTGTATAAAAATATCATATTCTTGCTCAAATATTCTCCAGTTCTGTGTAGTATTCTGATCAAATACAAGTGGTCCTGGTTTTCGAAATGCCTCTGCCATATTAACACATACCAGTGAAGGGTTTTGCAAATATGTACAAACACACACACATATGCATATTCCAGAAATTTATGCCAGTATTTGTAACTTTTCCCAATAGCACAACAAGCCTGTGAATAACTGAACTTTGTGAAGTAAGTCTCTTGGGCACTGTAATACCCGTGAAGTTACTGCACTGTAAGAAATCACCTCTTATTAGCATAAGAAACATTTCAAAATAACTGCACTGAGTGAAGGAACTTGGCAGAAGAAGCTCAGAGTAAGAAACATTTCGAAGTAACTGCATTTTGTGATTAAACAGTACACAGCACACTGAAACTTTCCCAAAATGGTGGTACTTTGGTAGATAATTCTTTACAGTGCAAGAAACACTTTGAAATGGTGGCACTTTGCGAATAGACACAACCAACACAAGAAACTTTTCGAAATGGAATGTACTTTGATTGTACTTCACAAAATAGTTGCACTTTGCACACAAATAAACTCTTCAGAACACATGCACAGTAATAAGCACACACTGTAAATACTTTTACATACTTTGAGATGTTTCAAATAACTCTAGTTATGCCCTGAATACAATGTGAAGAAGTAGTCATGCCAACACACAGTACTTTGCCTAACAAATGCAGTTATCTTGCTTTATTTATGCTTAATGTGCCTTTTTTGCCCTTATTATATTTGTTTTGCTTGTTTAATCTGTTTTCATGCCCATTGTAGTTTTCTTGTGCTCATTTTACTCTAAACATGCCCATTGCCTTAAACATGCCAGTTTTGTTATTCCGAGTTAATTCCAAACCCCTTATGTGCTGTTCTAATTGTTTTATCAGATACCTTAATTTTAAACATTTTGTTTAATTAATAAAACTTTTGTGCCTCCCACTTGTTTAATAATGCAGTTTGTGCCCATGTAATGCTCCATTTCTTCTTTTTTATAAAATAAACTGTTTGTGCAAATTTTCATTACCTTTGGTTCTTTTCTGGCCCTTTTTCTTTCTCATTTCTCTTAGTTTACCTTCACTGTTAACTCTGCACCTCATAGCTCTGAATATCAGTCTCTGGAATCCCAGTTCTGACACCATGCTACTCGTCTAGTCAGGATGTAATAGATGAGTCTTTGTGGGTTCTGTTCAAGCAGCTTTATTACGCGCAAACACATCAGGATTGAGGCTTAATGACATTAGCGTAAATGAACTTATACACAAACTAGCCATTACATTCATACATGCTTATTTTTGGCTGCACTCTCAAAATGGCACTGAATAGCATGTGGTTGTTATTTATATGCACATTCAGTTCTTGAAATGCTTCTTAAAGATGCAGCACACAAACTCTGTTCCACAATTATCCTCTACCTTCCTCTGTACCAGGACATTTTATATCTGGCTTGAGCCATTTCTTTTGGATTGGTGTGGATGGCCTTCACATGTCCCTATGGAGGAACTCTCTAGTATTGTGTGATGTCCTGCTGTGGGATCATGCCTACCTCTGGGCTGCATGCACACACTCTCCTTAGTCCTATACAGGTGATTATGCTGAAGGCCTGGATACAATTTACTTCACAGCAATGGTGCACATCAGTGGCAGGTTGTTGCTGAACACTGGCAGTCACCTCCTCTGGTGGGTCTGTGGTAACTGCCCAATCTAGAGGAATAACAAGATGCATTTCACCACACTTGTAATCCTCCAAAGCATACCCAGAGGCAGTATATTTGATATGTGGCTTATGCACGTACAGATAACATGAGCTGTCCCACATACAGTCATGTGTGCCCAAAATTCCTGCTCAAGGTAATATGACACCCTTTCCCCATTTCACTGTAACACCTGGAATAACACCGTACATAACACCTCCACATGGATACACCTACACATTTGAGTACTCCCCTATGACTGTTGCAACAGAATAGGGATCTTGCCAACCCTGTCCAGATTCAGGTGTTATTGTGTAGGGTTCTTTTGCATATGATCTTCCAACATCTTACATGCATATTTCTTTGCAATTCCAAGATGTCAGCCTAGAAGGTGATATAGACCATAAAAGTAAATTGCCCCAGGCAGAGAATGACATAGTTCTGCAGGCCCCACATGAGCATGGCCTGTGAATGCTTTGGCATGAGAGCTCTTATTGGGCCTTCTCTGCATGTGTTTGGTGGGAGGTTATAGAGATCATCAACACTGTTTGTAGCCAAAATCTTAGCTATGTACAGATCTGAAGAAGGGTCATTGATATAGATGATTGCACAGGCATGCAGTAAGGCAGTTATCCTAGCACATGAGCAGAGGGTCATGATTAGGGATCCACTGACATAATCACCAATGACAGGAACAGAGGAGGTCCTCGTGTCTCTGTATGGTGGTCCAGACAGTCCCATAAACCATGCTGGAGTGCTGGATGTTGGTACTGATTTGCACCTGGCACCAGGAATATCCATTGGTGATGCCCAAGGTCATTATGTCTGAACAAGAGGTACCACCTGCATTACTTCTGCAAATCAGAGGCATAGGACTTACAAGCATGGATTCTGTGTATTTATAAGAATATTGTGACTGCAAGTACAAAGGCTACCTGCTCACAATAATGATATACTGTGTTATCAGGGTCCTCCATTGTGAAAATAGGCTGATATCAAGGAATAGGTCTGGTCTTGATGATCATAGTAGTCAAATACTGCTACAGTTTGGGTCACCACTTCAGTAATACACTAGGACAATGTGACAGACACAATCTCACCATTTTCATGGACACAGCTCCAGTGTCTGTGCAACCCACCACACAGAATCATAATGCCAGAGAGGAACTGAAAAATCTGGCACATTCACCCAGCGAGTGGTGTTATATATAGCAGCAGAATTCCCATTGGTTGTTTACAGTCCCATTGACTGAGATGTTGACCTCTGAGGTCCCAAGAGCAAACCCGCCTGGGATACCACTCCCACACTGACTTGTTTCCATGACCACTACTCGGCATATGGGCAAGGTCATAATTATGGCACAGGGAGAGACAATTACAACCATAGCTGCACAGGTCAGGGTTGTATGTGATCTGTGGGAAAACCTATGAGGCAGAAATCTAAACCTTTTGTGAAAATCTCTACAGTTGAGAGGCATGTAACTCACAGACCCTACATTAAAAAACCTAAGGGAGTTAGCTAGTGAGGCATGTAATTCTCAAGGGAAGGGGAATCTGTATACTTGGGACAAAGGGTTACTGTACAGACAGTGGACCCCTGAGGGAAGGCTAGAGGGTGAGAGAATACAGCAGTTGGTAGTACCCAGAGACTACTGTCTGGCACTTCTAGCCATAGCCCATGAAATTTCCTTTGCAGGTCATAGGGGCGTAAAACATACAAAGAGACATATTATGCAGAACTTTTATTGGCCTGGGATTTTCAGAGATGTAACAGGGTACTGCAGGATCTGTGAGCAGTGCCAAAAGGTAGGCAAGGCAGGAAACAAGGTGAAAGCTCCTTTGCTTGTGAATGGGGAGCCATTTCAGAGGTTAGCTATGGATACTGTGGGGCCTTTAAGTCCCTCAAGTTCCACAGGGAAAAAGTATATCCTAGCGGTAGTAGAGTATGCTACCAGATACCCTGAGGTGGTGGCTCTGTCCTCCATTGAGGCAGAACTGGTGGCAAATGCTTTGTTAAAGATTTTCAGCAGTGTACATTTCCCAAAAGAAATACTGACTGACAGAGGTGCCAATTTCATGTCAGACCTGCTGGCTTGTCTGTGGAAACACTATGGGGTAAAGCACCTTAAGACCACCCCCTACCATACCTAGACTAATGGTCTTGTAGAAAGGTTAAACTCTACACTCAAGGCCATGCTATGGGCATTTCCAGACCAGTTTAAGAGGGAGTGGGACAAATATTTACCCAATCTGTTGTTTGCTTACAGAGATGTACCCCAGAAATCCACAAGTTTTTCACTCTTTGAGTTGTTGTATGGGCATAGGGTGAGAAGACCTCCAGATATGATTCAAGATCAGTGGGAGGGAGAGTGTGAATCCCAGAAGTAGTCTGCTGTGGCATATGTTCTAAACCAAAGGACAAGGCTCTGGGAACTCATGGGCTTGTCTCAGGAGAACCTGGCAGAAGCTTAACAGCAGAAAAAGGTCTGGTATGACAGGAATGCTTGAGCTAGAGTGTATGCTGTAGGGCAGTAGGTAATGGTTCTCATTCCTCTCAGACACAACAAGCTGCATGTAGCCTGGGTGGGACCCTAGTAAGTGGTCAGGAAGGTTAGTCATTTTAACTGCACGGTAGAACTTCAAAGCAGGACACAGGGGCACAAATTGTATCATGTTAACATGATGAAACCATACTATAATAGGGAGGCCCTTGTGCTGAGTATTTGTAGTGGATGGCAGGAGAAATCTGAGGGGAATCTGGTGCCTGATCTCCTCTGTGAGGCTGGGACTGACACCTCAGTGGAAAGGGTAGCAATGTCCCAGCAGCTAGCCCCTACCCAGGTTCAAGAAATCCTAGCAGTGTTACAGGTGTATTAGGGCATGTTCACTGGGAAACCTGGGTGCTCCCACCTGGTGCAGCACCATGTGGATACAGGAACCCAAAGGCCTATTAAGCATGCCCCTTATAGGGTGTCTGAGAGAGTCAAACAGATTCTGAGATATGAGATACAGGAAATGTTGGAACTAAGGGTAATTCAGGAGACCAGCAGTCCCTGGGCCTCCCCAGTGGTGCCGGTACCAAAGAAGGATGGCAGCACCAGGTTCTGTGTGGACTACAAGAAATTAAATAGTCACACAGAGTCCGATGCAAAAACTTCTACAGTTGAGAAGTATGCAGTTCTCAGACCCTATAGTACAAGGTCTGAGGGAGGTAGCTAGTGAGGCACCTGATCCTCAAGGGAAGGGTAATCTGTATACATGGGACAAAGGGTTAATTTACAGACAGTGGACCCCTGAGGGAAGGCTAAAGGGTGAGAGAATACAGCAGTTAGTAGTACCCAGAGACTACTGTCTGGCATTTCTAGCCATAGCCCATGAAATTTCCTTTGCAGGTGATATGGGCCAGCAAAATGCCAAGTTACTGAGGTGGACCCTAGGGTTGCAAGCATATGATATGACAGTGCAGCACTGCAGTGGGTTAGCAATGCCAACATAAATTGGCTGTCAAGACAGAGAACGGGGTAAGGTATTCCCAGATAGGCTCAACTCTCTCAAGCAATGTTTTTTAAGGGTCACTTTAAAAACTAGCTTGAGTTTTCGGGGGGGGGGGTTGTGACACTGCCAGCCCAGCTATCTGGAACTTTGTAAATAATTCTATGTCATTTGTGACTATTGATATGATTTATACAGAACTGCATGTTATGTACTGAGCTTCAAAAATGTAACCACAGCATACCCTGCTAGATCATAGAAAATTAACTTACAAAACTTCAAGAAAATAAGTTGAAATTAAGTGCTTTTCAATGTGCTATAAAAGTTAGTTTCAATGCAGCAAGAAGACAGGCTGTCTAGAGATAGAACTTTTTTCTATTGTCCTGGGGAGAAGTAATTACTAGGTCTAAAATGTGAAAGTGTTTAATTGTTTTACTACTTCCAGTTCTGAGCAAACATCTGAGAGATATGTATTTTTCACACAGAAATATTAAATTCTGTTAAGTTTCTGTTAGCATGGGAACTGAAGGTAGGTGACAAAGAGTGATGTCATCAAAGCTGACCCAGCAGTAATGTTTAATATTAATTTAAGAACTCTCTCAGAGAGATTTTGCAATTTATGTTTTTGTCTTGGACCTAGCAAGAACATCCACTCATCTGCATTTGCTTTTCTCTGTAAGTAATTTATTTAGGGCATAGCATCTTTTAGATATAGATAGAAATACAGTAAAGATTAGTTTAGATGTTTTCTGTATTTATTTGAGACTGTCCTGCAATGTTGTTTTAAAATATTTCCTTTGATTCTGAGCTCTGAATTAACTTAACTGTGTTTGTTTTCTGCGTATTGTCTTCTTTTATTATTTATTATTAAATATATTTAAACCTATCTTTGTGGCTGATATTTGTGAGACATATTTAAGCTCTTATAGTACTTGCATATGTATTTGGTGACACTGTAAAGGCCACTTCTAAATAGCCTTGCAAGTCTAGGTGAAAAATACCATTTGGAAAATAGCAACATTACACAGTAGGATTGGTCACCCTTTGTTAAGGGCCTTAGAGGAGCTGATAAAGAGTGGTTGTGACAATGATAACTACCTTATAGTCTGGGCAGAAGGGGTCATAGCTAGTAAACCTGTGCCAGCCTTTCCCAGGTGTGTACATGTTTGTATACAAATCAAATTTGTGTGTGTGGCAACTACTTGGGAAAGAACACAAAGCACTGGTTGGACAGAGAGTGCTATAGGTTTTGACTTGGCCACTCAGCTGAGATCCCAACCCTATAACTCTGCCACTGGGGAGTCTAACTGGGGATCTGGAGGAAGAGGGTGAAACCAGCCCCAGACTGACTGTGGTCTGTGTGTGCTCTTAAGGGAAATTTACTTTACTGTGTGTGTACTTGTCATCCTCCCATTGTGTAAGTCCCTCACTGTTGCCAGTGGTGAGGATTGAGGCTCCTTAATTACTGGGCCAGTGCAGTGGTGTCACAGAGGTCATAGTGTAGTACCAATACTGCTACCTCCTACACATCACCATTCAATGTTGAGGGCACTACAAAGTAGCATAAATGTACACACAAATGGGGTTTCCTGTAGAGAACACCCATAAGAGGACCAGACATCTGTATGCTGAGAGACTACAAAGGATAAGTTGCTTATTTTCAACTGTTGCTGTACTTCTGATAAAACAATGTTTGTTGCATATCTGTTTAAACTGTGCAACTGTTTTTTAGGCCTAGTGAATTCAGTCCTTCCTCTGTTCTGATTTTTTTCCTTTTTGTTTCTCTGTTTGTTATGTGCATTTTACTTATTGCAGCATTTGAAGAGCACTAGCATAGAACTGAATATATATTACTGTTTGTGACCTTTGAAGTTTGTAGTACAATCTTTTGCCTAGAGAGGCCTAGCTGTTTCTTTGTGGCAGGGGAATTCAGACTGGTCTGATCTGGATAGAATTACTATACAGGACTAAGCTTTTTTTGATTGGATAATTTGGCTGATTCCTTGTTTCTCTTGCCTTAAATAACTAGTGTTTAAACCAGTTTGTACTTGTTTGCTAAAAGCTGCAGTGAGTTAGGCCTTCTGCCCTTGCTCTGTTGTTTTATGCTGAGAGACTACAAAAGATAAGTTGCTTATTTTCAAGTGTGTCTGCACTTCTGATAAAACCATATTTGCTGCATATCTGTTTAAATTGTGCAATTATTTTTTAGGCCTAGTGAATTCAAGTCCTTAAGTCTGTTCTGATTTGTCTCGTTTTTGTTTCTCTGTTCTGTGCATTTTACTTATTACTGTACTTGAAAAACACTAGTATAGAGCTGAATATCTATTACTCTTTGTGACCTTTGGAGCTTCTAGTACAATCTTTTGTCTAGAGAGTCCTAGCTGTATCTTTGTGGCAGGGGGATTCAGACTAGTCTGATCTGGATAGAATTACTACACAGGGTTCTGTTTTTTTTTTTTTTTTTTTTTTTTTTTGATTGGATAATTTGGCTGGTTCCTTATTTCTCTGCCTTAACTAGCTAGTATTTAAACCAGTTTGTACTTGTTTGCTAAAAGCTACAGTGAGTTAGGTCTTCTGCCTTTGCTCTGCTGTTTTATGCTGACAGACTACAAATGATAAATTGCTTATTTTCAACTGTTTCTGTGCTTCTGATAAAACAATATTTGCTGCCTATCTGTTTAAACTGTGCAACTGGTTTAGGCCTAGTGAATTCAGTCCTTACCTCTGTTCTGATTTGTCTCCATTTTGTTTATTTGTTCTGTGTAGTTTGCTTATTGCTGTACTTGCAAAACACTAGTACAGAGCTGAATATCTACTGTTTGTGACCTTTGGAGCTTGTAGTACAATCCTTTCCCCCCAATATTATTATTAAGGTTAAAAAAGGAGACTAAACACTGTCTACTACACTGATTATACCGAACAGACAACTTTTAACAACAATGAAACTAAATCAACTATTTACATTATTTACATAGACCTGAAAATGTTTGAGTAGTACAAATATTTTAAGAAACAAACATTCAGTGAAGCAAACAAATAATGATTAAACAGGGTTAAAAATCAGTTCGGAAAGTCTCAGTTAGGTTTGAAACCTTTGTCCAGGGATTGTTAGTAAAACTCCTCGGATATATTCTAAGTTCTTTAGTTCTGACTTCCTTGTTTATGGTTTCTTCTACTAAGGAGAGAAATTCATCAGGACTCAGAGAGGTGGTAGAGGTCCATTTCCTTGTAATATATCTCCTGGCTACTGCTAATATTGTCCCTAATAAGTATGAATCTGATTTACTTAAAGAAACAGTTGCATCAAAATTAAGAAAAATTAAAGTTTTACTTAATGCAAAGTTATCTTGAAATAAAGCTGAAAAAAAACACCAATATCTCTCCAAAAATTCCTTAGTTTAGAGCAATCATAGAAAATATGGAACCAATCTGCATTACACGATGTTAGACATCTCCAGCAAATTATGTTATTCAATTTTTTGAATTTAGCAATTTTGCCAGGAGTTAAAAATGTTCTGTGCAAATACTTCCAAGAAAATATACTCAAATATTGACCCCAAGAAGTGAATTTTACTGAAAATAGAATTTTAAGTTTTTCTGTCTTGGAGAGACTATGAGGTAGGCCTTTAGTCATTGTGTTCCATTGCTTAGTGGTTAAAATGGACCTGTAACTTAACACAATGGTGTATAATTTGGATACTAAATTTCAAACTGTTGATCACTAAATAGTATTTCAGATATGAGAGTGATTAAGGGAAGTTGATCTAAATATGAAGAGTTCTGAATAATTCTGGATAAGTTTTGAGAATATGCAATTATACTTTGTAGTAATAACCAATCTTGCGATGATAAGTTATATTCTTTCATAATTTGCTAAAATTGTAAAGTTTCCAGGTCTTTAATACATTGTTTCCAACAAATAAAAATTTTAGTTTCCCATTCATTAAAGATGTTAATGTGAAGTTTATCTGGGAAGTTTTTTTGTGATTTTAAAGGGGTCTATTAGGTCAAACCAGGATTTGATATCTGTATTTGAGTATATTATTTTTCTAAAGTTGTTCATCATCATCATCACTTTTCAGCTGTTCCTGTTAGGGGTCACCACAGTGGATCATCTGTTTCCATTTCTTCTTGATCCTTGGTGTTTCCCTCACAGTCCTCCTCCTCTTCTTGATCACCAGCGTCATCTTACAAACCACTATCCTATGCTGCCTAACTACACTTTCCCCGGTTACTACTTTACAGTCCCCAATCTCCTTTAAACTGGCCCTCCTACATAAGATATAATCCACCTGTGCGCATCTTCTTCCACTCTTGTATGTCACCCTATGCTCCTCCCTCTTGTTAAAATATGTATTCACCACAGCCATGTCCATCCTTTTCACAAAATCCACTACCATCTGACCTTCTGCATTACTTTGCTTAACAACATACCTACCATCACTTCCTCATCCCCTCTGTTCCCTTCACCAACATGCCCATTGAAATCTGCTCCAATCACCACTCTCTCACCCTTGGGTGCAGTCATCATGACTTCATCTAACTTACTCCAAAATTTTTCTTTCTCGTCCATCGCACACCCAACTTGTGGAGCATATGCACTGACAACATTTATCATTACACCATCAATTTCCAGCTTCATAAACATCACTCTATCCGACACTCTTTTCACCTCCAAAACACTCTCATCATACTAATCAAAATGAGCAACCAAAGTGAGCACCCAGGTCCTTCCAACCAAATGTTCAAAACATACAAAAAACAGCAGATGGACCCAGAAATGACAGCAAGAAAATATATAGGGACATAAGCGCTTTTGTAGTATCACTACTTCATCAGATATAAATCACAGTAGCAGAACCCATCCTTAAATACCATTAAAATAAGTCACATGTATCACATCATTTGCAAGTTAAAGATATAAGCACTATATGACAGACTATAATGACAGAGTTCCACTGAGACCTAAACTCAAGGCTAGAGCCCTGAAGAGGAAATGAATTATTTTAGGTATTGTATTATGAAGTAATTCTTTTTAGAGAGCTTTTTTAAACAGGTTTTTATGTGTGCTTCTGTGAATGTTGTTGTTTTAATGTTTCTATAATGAATTATTTTAGATATTGATGCATTAATTGTGCTATGAAATAATTCTTTTTTAAATAGTTTTTTATGTTTTTGTGAGTGTTGTTGTTTATAGTGCTTATTTCTTTAACTTGCAAATGATGTAATACATGTGACATATTTTAATGGTATTTAAGGAGGGGTTTGCTACTGTGATTTACATTTGATGAAGTAGTGATACTGTACTATATTTTTTGTGAATTAAAGACAGGCCCATCTACAAGCCTTGCTGTCATTTCTGGGTCCATCTGTTGTTTTTGTACTCTTAGCATACTGTTCCTTCAGGATAACTCCTATGCCATTTATCCTCCCATCCACACCATGATAAAACAATTTGAACCCACCTCTGATACACCTAGCCTTACTCCCCTTCCATCTGGTCTCTTGCACACACAATATACCAACCTTCCTTCTGTCCATCATATTGGCTAGCTCTCTCCCTATACCAGTCATACTGCCAACATTCAAAGTTCTGACCCTCACTACCATAGTCCTAGCCTTTCTCATCTCTTCCTGCCTTCGGCCATGCCTTCCACCTCCTCTCCTCCTTTGGCCAACAGTAGCCCAATTTCCGCTAGCACCCTGTTGGCTAACAGTATTGGTGGTGGTCGTTGTTAATCCGGGCCTCGACCGATCTGGTATGTAAATATTTACTGGTGTCTGCATGAAATAATTTGGCCAAGTTTTAATGCCAGATGCCCTTCCTGACGCAACCCTCCCCATTTATCCGGGCTTGCGACAGGCATAAAGAAATGCACAGTTGTTAATAATGTTATTTAAATAGTTTAGTTTCATGGGTTTTGTCACATTATATTGAACAGTGTGACTAAGACTAAACCACAACTTATTGGAGGGATGCTTGGAAGAAATTTTACATGACAGTGAGTTTTCATTCTGTATTATAGCTATATGGAGATCTTTCCAATTTGAGTTGTAATTTGAGTGAATCCAACTTAATCTGCTTTTATGAGTGCATCCAATTTAATGTGCTTTTAAGTAATGATGCTTTGATATATGTTTCCAAGTCAGGGAATCTTAAACCACCACTATCCCAAGATCTAATATGATGCGTGTACGCAATCCTATTCTTGTCTGGGTACCATAGGAAGTTTAATCAAGTTTTATTTATGAGTTTAATATAATTATCCTCAGGATGGGTATCTAGAGCCAGAACAATATATAACATTTTTGAAGGAGAGTAATTTTTAACAATTGCAGTCTATCCTCAAATGAAAAAAACATATTGTTCCAGCTACTTATGCATGGATTTCCCTGAGATATTATGCTTTTATAATTTGTTTCTCTTATTTTCTCCAAGTTTTTGCATAAAATTATCCCTAAGTAGTTTAATGTATTAACTTGTTCTCCAATAATGCTTTGGTTAACTTGCTGAAATTTCCTTTTGTCATTAAGAATAATATGTTTAGATTTTTGCTTATTAAAGTGGAGGCCTGAAGATTTTTGAAAGTTATTTATTATTGTGTCTAGTTCTAATAATTCTTGATTTGACTGAGATAAGGTAAGCAGAATATCATCCAGAAATAGCACTATTTTAGAATTGTATTGATTATAAATATTAATGCCTTTGATTTCTTGATTATTTCTTATTGATGACACTAATATTTCTATGACAAGGGCAAATAATATTGGGGATAAAGGCCCACCTTGTTTGGTGCCTTTGGTTATGGGGATGTACTTTGAAGTGAAGGGGCCTAATTTGACGTATGCCGAATTATCTTTTTAAAAAGCCTTTATCATGGCGATGAAAGGTATTGGAAAAGAGAATGCTTTTAGTGTTTCAAACAAAAAATCCTAATATACAGAGTCAAATGCTTTTTCTATGTCTAGGCTCACCAACAAGGCTTCTTAATTTTCTTTGTTTAAGAATTCTATTAATGTTAATATTCTTTTGATATTACCATGAATGTGCCTTTTATGAATAAACCCGATTTGGTCATTATGAACCAAATGTGAAAGTGGAATCTTTATTTTTTCTACAAATATTGACATAAAGATTTTGTAGTGATTATTTAATAAGGAAATTGATCTATAGGATTTACATAGCTGCGCCTCTTTGTCAGATTTAAGAATAGGGGTAATCAAGGAGTATCTCCAAGAGGGAGGGATTACATTTTTAGTTTGTACTTCAACCATGGTCTTATGAAGTAAAGATATAATTGAGTTTGGGAAAAAGCTTATAAATCCCTGTTATGATGCCATCTGTGCCAGGAGCTTTGTTACGTTTAAGATTTTTGATTTTATTTTTGATTTCATTTAGAGTTATTCATTTCTCGAGAGATGTACTAAGATTTACCTTCATGTAATGAGTTTAAGATATTTGCCTTGGAATGTAATTTTGATCTTAATGACAAATTGTGCATGTGTTTGGGAGTAAGAGCATAAGAGTTTAATTTCATTTTTTCTAGTGCTAAGTTTGTTTTGTGTGCCAAAATATCTAGATATTTCTTGTTTACATCTATTTTTTTTTTTGTTATTTGAGTTTAATTGTAATGACTTATATCTCAAGGAGGTTAATTGAGATTGTAGGTTTTGTAGTTCTGATTCTCATTCCTTAAGTTTCTTCTTATCCCAGACTATACTTTTACTATAAATACATGCTTTTAGAGCATCCCAAACCATAATAATGTTTGTTTCAGAGTTATTATTTGTCTCTAATAAGAAGTTTAATTCTGATATTAAAATGGCTTAAAGAATTTTAGTTTGACAATGTAGGCAGGAATTCTAGTAATAGTATTTAGTTTTGTGAAGCCTATTTGTGTTTCTAACATAAGACAATCATGGTCTGATAAAGGACAAAGAAGGATTAGTAAAGGATGTAAGTTTTAATTTTAAATCATTGGAGATAAGGACTTTATTCTGGTTTGAGTTTTAAATCTATGGTCAGTGTGTGTATAGCAGACAGATTTATTATTTGTACGTATCATACAGATTATGAGAATTTATCAATTTCTTAAGAATTTTAGCAGTGGATGTTAGTCTAAGTGGATGACTACTTGTTGTATCAGAATTATCTAATAATCAGTTAAAATCACCCCCTAGACTCAGATTCCCTTCTGGTATACTATCAATTAGATAGAGATGTTGTTTAGCAGTTGAAGCACCATGTCCTGGGAACCAGTAAAGGTTAGCAAGTGTCCAAATTCTTTGATTGAATTTTAGGATAGTGATAGCTAGCAGTCCCTTAGGGTCTTCATGCTTATATAATATTTGAGGGAAGATAATATTATTCTTCCATAGGATGGTCACTCCTGTTCTTTAAGATTTATACAATACTAGTTCATGTTTCATTTAAGTGTTTGGTTTCCAAACATCCTTTTCTGTATTTTTAAACTATGTTTCCTGTAGGAATACTGTTTGTGGTTTGTTTAAGTTAAGGTATCTCAAAGGGTTTGACCTCTTCTTTGAATTATTGATGCCATTTATATTAAGTGAAGCTAATGACAAAGACATGGTGAGCTATAGGAGTTATTTCTCCAATGGTCCGTAATAACTGATTTTATTATCTCAAAGCATTCAATGAAAGTTGAGACCTCCAAACTTTGATTTGTTTAAGTGACATGTTTGCAAGAATCATGACTGTTAATATGATGTGAAGTATATTATAATCAGGCCTAAATGCAGAAAAAAACAACAGAATAATCATATTAAAACACAGAGAAACAAATAATGTAATTCCCCAACACATACATGGAATTAAAAAAAATCTCAGTTTGAAAGATGAGATAAAATCAATCAAACTGCTTTCCCAAACCATCATGAACATACCTATCAGCTCTAAAATGTACTAGTAAAGGGACTTGTACTGTAAACACAATTGATTGAACAGTTTCCACTAAGTTATTAAAATGTAGTAAGGAAAAAGCAGAAACGCACATATATTAGTATCTTAAGTTACATATGTAATACTGGATGTTGAGGTTCCTGTCTTTGGCATGAATTACTATATGAGATCAAATGAGTTTAAAAAGTACAAAATCTATATCTAATAGCTAGAGTCAATAAGAATTTTAAGTTATCCAAAAATAAACAGGTAAAAAGGAAGTTGGGCTCCTCTTTTATAATATATATATATATATATATATATATATATATATATATATATATATATATTTCAAAAGACTGATGGACATATACTAGAAAGTATTGTGAACAACATTAATGAACATCAAAGGACCCTATAGCCTGGCTCGGACATTTATATCTACTTAGAGTATATGTCAGTCCAACTGAAAGTCTGTCATTTTGCATTTAAAAACATGTTAATTAAACAACTTGTGTAAAAATCTTTGGGACAGTGTAATATGTATATAACAAAATGCATAAATGATTGCTTTAGCATAGTTTTTCATCAACCCTTTAATCTTTTGTTCATCTATATTGCTCTAATCAAGTAAAAGCTGGATGTAAATGTAAAAGGTCCCAAAGATTTCTCTTAGGTTAACATTAAGGGGCATCACAGTTATCTCAGTGAAATATATTAAAGTACATTTTGTTAAGATGAATAGATGATGTTGGACTGCACTTATTTTTATAGGATTAAAAGTCTGAATTCATTGTTATCTATATTATTTGTAACAAAAAGTAGCAGATGACCAAATCAATAAAGGGTAAGTGAGGTGACTACATTAACATGTGCTTAATGTTGACTGTTCACCAACACTGCAAAAATAAAACCTTATATAGGCTATTCTTATAATGGTAATAATGCAGCGTCATCATACCTCTCAACCTGGAAACATCAAAAATCTGGACAAGGCCCATGAAAAATAGGTACAAATCTACACCCTGATTAACATAAAATCTGCATACATTATTATGTAACCATGCCCACTCTACTGGAATTGTGGGATATCAACTTTCAAATGCAAACTGAAGAACAGACAACCAAAATATAGCATCAGAGTCTTCCTGCAGTCATTTCAATACCCCATTACCTGCCTATTTTGCCCCATTTACCATAAACACTAATGTGTGCATAGTGCTTTACTTCTACAATGATTATTTGGATTTTATTTTTACATTTTACAGCCCACTGCACAAACACCAATAGATATCTGCTAAACAAAGCAATACAGTTTCACAATGAAAATGGACTTAACATTAAAAGTACTCTGCCCTTTAAACTCACATTCATTGAAACAGCATTGAAACTCATATTCAAAGAAAATGCATCTTCTGGCCAGTGGCAGATAAAGTTGAATAATTGTAAAGTAAATAGAGGTAGAAACCTGGCTTCTAAACCATCCAGGGCCCAAGGTATATTTATAGGACCATAGGATCATAGGAAGTTACTAGGCAATTGGAACTGAGGCCCTTATAAGCCTAGCCAAGAGTTTAGCCCATGTTTAGCTAAGTCAGCATCCAATGTCCCAGTCTAGCAGAGACACAGGTGGAATCGCAGGGGTGTATTTTCTGTTTTCCATCCAGTTATCCAGATTGTGCTTAAAAAGGGATAATGAGGTACTCTGCTTGATGTAGAGAGGGAGTCTATTCTACAGATGGGGGAGTCTCTGTGACACAAACCACCAACAAGTCCTGTTGATGTCACAGAGCAGGTTGAGATCACAGTTGCAGGTTATTCATTGTCTGGATAAGGTGCAGCACTGCAATGAAAGGATGTGAATTTTTTTTTTTGAATTATAAAAAAAACACCGAGCTCATGGAATACCATTATTATGCTCCCAAGTCAGAAAAAAAAGATGACCTAATTAAGCATCCCCTCAATGCGAATCTATATGAATAATAAGACAGTCTGCCACAGTCTGTGAGTTTTATTTTTGTTAGATTTCCTTACAGTTGCATAACTTCCATTAATTTATTTAGGAAGTTTTGATATGCAAGATCTTGTTTGTCCTTTCTTGAAGACAGCCACAAACATTTACCTTCTGACTGTTCTGAGTCCTCTTTTATATCAATAATTTCTCACTGGATGTATAGATATAATCCTGTTTAAGCACTATCAAGCTTCTAGAATAGCACAGATGTAGACAAAATGAAGTATTATAGATGCATACAATATGTCAGTGCAAAGTTTTAAAATATTAACAACACAGTACCAAAATATAATCAAACTATAATAATGAAAAAGGCAAAAAAGAACATTAGAATTCAAGAATTGTATAATACAATAATTAAGGAAATGCACACTTTAAACAAGTAGGGGCATATGTTTGATTCCCAATATGATATTTATACATTAGCAAACTTTTTTAAAGAAGCACTGCAATATACTTCGTAAGAAGCAATTATACTACAATGCACCTTACCACCTTCTAGTTAGCATAGAATCATACACGGCTATTTCAAATGCATTTAGATCTATGTTTCCAGGCCTGATAATTGAAACACACGCACACACACACACAAATAACTAAATTAAAATAAAATAAACTGTTGCAGAGAAATGGACTTTGGCTATTAGATTTTGACCCAAAACAGTGTTATTGCATTTGAAATTGTATCTGACCACAGAAAAATAATGCTTTTTTTCTAGTAAAAATGATACTACATATAAAATGATAATGAAAACAAGTCAGGTTGATAGCTAATACTTTTCTTACTGGCCAGGAGAAATTTAAAGTAAAGTTGCTCCATGGTCTGCTTATGCTCCAGAATTAACAGTTAACTAAACAATGAGTTGGTTACAAGATGTCATTCTGGAAACCTTTAACTGAGTCTATAGCACAATGACCTAAAATGCAATGAACTACACTACAGCTAGGAAAATGTTCCAGTACAGAAAATGCTAAGGGTAGCTACCATGCAAAATACTGTGCATGTCTTTGCTACCATTGATAAAATAAAATAATTTCAAAGATCCTACCAGGTATAAAACTGTTCCCTGTACTTAATTCATAATAGCTTCAGTAACCATACAACCTCCTTTGTACATTGTTTAGAGTTTCAGAGAACAGTTTATAATGATTTGCAATGGTTGATTGCTTGCCATTTTCAGACAAAAATCTACTTTCACACATTTAACTTGCTATTAGCATCATTAAATCACTCCAATGTCCAGGGGAAAATGCAACATGACAAAAAGCTGAATCTCAAAAATAATGTTGAAGCAATGCCTACAAAAATACCTAAAAAAACAGGGCTTATCTCAACAGTAACTATAACCACATTAGCTTATGTTCCATACCCAGCCAGTTCTTACACCCAAAGCTCTAGTATTCAGCAGGAAGTTTTACCAGCTCAGCCACATATAGCATGTAGAATGACATGTTGATACTATAACAATATTCTGACTGGCTTGCTAATTTTGGGCACACAGTTAATCAATTGTTTATTTAAGAATGTTACTAGAGCTGCAGGTATTCAAGGTGTGTTTTACACACACACACACACACACACACACACACACACACACACACACACACACACACTCTCTCTCTCTCTCTCTCTGTTAGGTACCTTAGAATCCGTTCTGCCCAGACCACGTTCATCCAAATAAATCCATTAACAGTTATGGTGTTCATTCGTAAATAAAACCAGCAAATCCTGCGTTGATACTAGCAAGTCCGCCAGACACAACTCCTTCGGCAGTCTTCTTTCCAATATTCAAACAGACTTGCACAACAAGCTTAATTCCGACAGGCTGACGGATCTGACGTCATCGCGCATGTGATGACGTCAGCTCCGAAAGCACGAAATCTAAAAATTAGATTGAAAAAAATCAGAAATGAAGGGGTGCCACTCGGGAATCATGGCACCCCATTACTGGAACCTCAAAACTCGGTAAAAACCGAGTAATTCGGGATGGTTGGGAGGTCTGAGTGTCATATAGCTACTAAGCATTGTTAAGTAAAGGTTAGTGATGATTATTACATTTCCTGTATTATTAAAACAAACTTCTTTACATCACGCTCTATTTCATCTTCTGTTCAGATGCAGATAATTTATTATGTGTTATATTCTAACCATTCATCTTGCATCTATTTATTTCTTTTACTTCTGCAAGGTTTCTTAACTTGCTCTTGTTTTCTAAACAATCTCATTTGGAGTGTAGCTACTTTAGATATTTTACATATAATAGAGAAATTTCAACAAACTTTGTAATAGAGAAGCAAGTTATATGTTCATTAAGAAAAGGAACCTTATCATTAACTAGGTTGTATTGATGCAACAATGCTTGCAGTTTTTAAGTTTACCACCAGACGCCAACTCATGTATTTTAATCTATGTTAAATCTAGTTGTTTACACCTTTTATTGATTATTCTTAGAAGTTTTTTTTTGCTCATGATTCTTACAGTTATAAAAGCTTCTATATAGCCACAATTTGTTGACTGGGCTGGACCTGAGGCAATTATCTTGGTGCAGCTATCTACAGTATCATAATCACATTTAACTGTGTGCTTATTAGCTGTCAGCAAAAGATTCTGAGAAGTAATGTTTGACAGTGGCATGCAGGACCATCTCACACATGTTCTTGTCCCCATAGTAATGAAGCATGTGATATTTTTTTTTTTTTTTTTTTTTTTTTTTTTGCATGTAACTGCCTTAATGTCTACAAATAGCAGGGCTACAACACCTTTTTTGTATATAACTGCCTTAATGTCTACAATTAGCAGAGCTATAACACCTTCTAGTCAAAAATTTTATTAGGTTACACCTATATAGACCCTCTAGTCTTATGCAACAATATGAAAAAGCTGTTAACCAGGTTCTGCTGTACAAATACTCTGCACTTGTTTTCAGTCTAATAGAACTTCCTTGGCACTAAAGCTTGAGGGTACAGTTATAACAAAATGTTCTCAAAAGCTTGTACAGTTTGTTGCCTTCAAGTATTACATAATCAGGAAACACTACTACAGACTTTATATTGAGTGAATACTTATGTTTAGAAGTCTGGACTGATTCAAGCTTATACTTGTTTCTGTCAGCTTTAATTTAAATTAGTAATCACATTAAACTGTTATTTTCCAATTTCTGAACATCACCTTGAAAATAATAACTTTTTATATAAATAAAAGAATCTAACTTACTTAAATGCAGCAGTCTGAGTGTTTTAGCTTTACTTAGGAAGTTTGAAGTTAAGGGTGCATCTCCAATACTGTTCCCTACACTTCCTGTAGGGTGCAACATTGTAGAACAGACCAACAGCTTCCAGAAGCCTTAGGGAAGACAAGGCAGTTTAAAAACAGCTTGAGGGCCATCTTGAGGTAAGAAAAAGCTTCACCTCGAATTTAAACAATATTCTTTGAGTAGAAAATGGCTTAGTGAGGTAAAAAGGGGAAAATAAAGCTAAAAATGGTGCCATGTTTACTAGTGGATGTTAGTGTAACAGATAATCTTAACATTAATAAGACATTAAATTGAGTATTTAAGGTTAAATAAATGAAAATAAAACACAGATTATCTAACGTAATTAAGTTATTGTGACACTTTATATTAAGTTGTTGATTAAACAAGCTGAATTAGTATTTTAATAAAGATTTATACATGTATGCAGCATGGAGCCCTCCCCCCAACTCACTTAAAGAAGCAGCTGCACATATTAGATTTACTAACAGTGCCTTATTTGGAAATCAACTCAGTTTTGTTTTTTGTTTTCTTTTTGGCTATAAATTATCTCAGTATGCAATGAGATTAAACTTTTTAAGCAATTCCTTACTATTATTGCTGTTAGTTAACTATTTTCTCTGTGTGTTAAATGATATTTAAACAGCATTTATTGCCATAATGGTGCATTAAGTAAGTATGAATTAAGAGACATTAATCACTAAAAAAAAGAATAAGATTTAAATATTTATTTACCAGTTGATTCTTTGAGAGATGAATTGGTTGTGGCAGCTGAAGTCTCTGATTTTTGTTTCTTCTTTTTGACATCATTCCATGTATTTTTCTCAGATGTTCTCTTTCAAGAAGACATGTAAAAGTCCATATCCTCTGGGATGGTCATTAGTTTACTGTTTGTTATAAAGGAGATATCTTCATCCAGGTTATTAAAGATTCTTGTACCAGAAGAAAGATCCATTTTGATTTTTGCTGGATACAATATTTGGGCTTTGATGTTGTTTTGTTTCAGACATTTAACCAATGGCCAACATTTCTTCCTCATTTCCAGAATTCTCGCAGATTAGTCATTTTCAAATCTGATGGGATGTCAGTTAAATTTTAATGGGGTTTCCTCCAAGCTGTTTTTAGTTCCTTATCAAGATAAGAGAGGAATTTTACAATACTAGATCTTGGTGTTGCTGTGCGGGATGTGGGCACTGGCTTACCAATTGCCCTGTGAGCTCTTTCTATACTAAATGAGAGCCCTTCTTGCAAGTCTAAAATTTTAGGAATCCAATTATTCAAAAATAAAATCATACTCTCACCTTCTGTTTTCTCTGGTACTCCGAAAATTTTAATATTGCATCTTCTCTCCCGATTTTCAAGGTCATCAATTTTATTCATTAGCCATGTGTTTTGTTTGAGAAGAAAGCCTGTGTGCAGTTCATCCTCCTTTAATCTTCCATCTATGTCGGTTATGGCTATCTCCATGTCCATTATTTTATTTTGATGTTGTTGAAAAAGGTCTCTAAAAACTTCAGTTTGTTTAGAACTATTTTCACTTAAATTCTCCAGCTTTTGCTGGAAGTCATCTTTTTTCATTGATAATGACTGTAGAGTGGAAGACACCAGCTGTAGTTTTTTCCTCAGTGCAGCATCAGATTGTGAACATTTGGAACTGTTCATTTTCCTTCAAGTTTAGTCTCAAATTATTTGACAGGAATTGTTTGGAATAAAAACTACAAAGTTTGTAAAGTTAAAGTTTAGATTATTAGTAACTAGATTTTACAAAATGTAAGTGTGTGTGTGTGTGTGTGTGTGTGTGTGTGTGTGTGTGTGTGTGTGTGTGTGTGTGTGTGTGTGTGCATATATATATATATATATATATATATATATATATATATATATATATATATATATAAATATATATATATATTAGTCTAATTCCTGTCCATTATATTAATTTTATAGAGCTCAGAAAAAGTGCTGTGCTTAGCTGGCCATCTAGGCTCCACCCCGTAGTACAATCTTTTGTCTAAAGAGGCCTAGCTGTTTCTTTGTGGCAGGGGGGATTCAGACTGGTCTGATCTGGGTAGAATTACTACACAGGGCTCTGTTTTTTTTTTTTTTTTTTTTTTGATTGGATAATTTGGCTGGTTTCTTGTTTTTCTGTCTTAAATAACTAGTGTTTAAACCAGTTTGTACTTGTTTGCCAAAAGCTGCAGTGAGATAGGCCTTCTGCCCTTGCTCTGCTGTTTATGCTGAGAGACTGCAAAAGATAAGTTGCTTATTTTCAACTGTTTCTGCACTTCTGCTAAACAATATTTGCTGCATATCTGATTAAACTGTGCAACTGTTTTTTAGGCCTAATGAATTCAATCCTTACCTCTGTTCTGATCTTGTATCCCACCCGCCCAGCTATTGTTGTGGTATTAAAGCTTGGTGTCTTTTGAATAGCCTGCCTCTATTATAAATTTTGTATTGTACACTACCCCCAGTCCCATTACATCAGCTCATTCTACTGAGTACAGTGACATCAATTGTGAAGGCCCACCACTTTGGCTTTTTAACCTTGAATTATCTTCAGTCTCCTCACTTTCTACTAAAAACAAAATGTGCCTCTTCCTACTTCATTTTGCTTGTGCTTAGGTGCTCAACTGCATTTAGTTTGCCACATTTGTTACTGTTTGTCAGTAGCCTTATACTTTATTTGGTCTCCTTTTTACCATGTGATTGTGAGCTAATTTATCACATTTGCACTGTTTTAAAACAATTTACTGATTTAACTGCATTTTATTGCTATTTACTGCAATCCATAACTGTTTAATTGCATTTCACTGCATTTCATTACTGTTTAACTGTATTTTTTTCATACTGTGAGTTCTGTTTTTGGTCTGTAGTGATTAATCTGAGTTGTGAGTTTTACTGTTTTCTTAGCCATTAAATTGAGTAGCATAGTTTGATACAGGGTTGCTGCATCCAGAGCTGCACTGTTTTTAACCCTTTGTGAGGTATTCCAGCTACAAATTCTCCCTTAGTTGCTCTTGTGTGATCACCTAGTAGTACTACTCTTAGACCTTCCACCCTTTATCCTCTTGGCTCTCTTTGGCCTCTCTCCCCCGATTCCTGACAAATATGGATGGACAATTTCCTACCCTTTCTCCTGCCAGTCTGGTTAATATGGGCATTCTGAGACACTGTAGCAACTGCCTCATGTACATGAACAATTCTCTACTACAACCACCTAGGAACACAATTTGTGGGAGATGCAATTACATTAAGATCCTAGAGTCAATGCTTTCTCCCTCGCAAGCCAGTATATCAGGTACTAAGAAGGTTGCCAACACCATACCTCATCCACCACCCACACCTACACAACACACACCCACATATGTGGAGGTCCTCAACAAAAACATACCTAAACAAAAGAGACCTGAGGCAAAAACACATGTGAACTCCACTGCCCACCACACCACACATAATCCACACACCTGTGCCTCAGTGCCACTAAGACCGGAACATAAACCCAACATATTAGTCATAGGAGACTCCATTGTGAGACACACAGATGGGCCCCTCACCAGGCTGGATAAGGAGAACGTCATGGTTAGTTGTTTTTCAGGTGCCAAAATACACCATATCACCTATGCACTCAAGTCTCTCAACAACAGGTACTGTTATGACTCTTTCATAGTCCATGTTGGTGTGAACGACTTGAGATATACCTCCCTGGACTACATGAAGAGAGAAATGATAGAGCTCACTAAATATGTGTCCCAGGTAGGTATGTTCCTAGCCTTAAGCAGCATTCTACCATCACCCAGAATGATGCTTCAATACAAACCGAAAATGATTGACTTTAACAATTGGCTTAGTTTCTGGTGTCATTGCAAGGGGATCCAGTACCTGACAGGCTGGGAAGACATGATTGACAAACCACAATGCTTTGCCAGATATGGCCTGCATCTGTCTCCCTTGGGCTTTAGGCTCCTGGCAAAAGGGTCTTGTCTCCCCCATAGTGCCTTTTTAGGCAATGCCATGAGGTCAAAACTACCAACATGAAAATTTCATCAAAATGCACTAAATGCTAGTAGTCCAAACATGAAACTGCAATCTTTGCAAGCATTTTTAACCCTGGAAGATGCTGACATTTATGCAGTCACAGAAACCTGGTTCAAAGCTGCAGAGAGTACCCCGGCCATACCAGATTACTCATCCTATCATACACTCAGACCCCAAACCATGGGCAGCAAAGCAAAGGTGAAGTTGCAATATATAAAAAAGACATGCACACCTCCAGTCTGGTCAAATAGTATGACACACAGGAGGCACTACAGGTGCAGTTAACCATTGATAGGACCCCTATTCAAATCATAGCTAGCTACAGGCCTCCAACTTTGTCTCAAGATGCCCATTCCACCTATCTGGACATCTTTGAATCTATCAAGATTCAACCCTTTACCCTGATCCTGGGTAACTTTAACTTTCTAATCATAGATTGGAAAAATTACTCATACCAAAATATAAATGAACAGAGATTCCTTGATTTCGTCAGTGCAAATGCCTTGGACCAGCTGGTTGACACCCCCACAAGAGATGAAAATATCTTTCACTTGGTATTAACCAGGATTAGTAACCAGTGCAGCATCGCTAAAGTGTCATCCTCCCTGTAAGATCCGACCACAAAGCGGTCACTTTTGAAGTCACCATCTCCCCAACCACTCCCTAGATAGGGTCAAGCAAAAAAAATTCTCGAAAGCTGATTAAAACCTCCTGAGGGAAGGTATAAACAGCTTCACAGCTCCCTCCTCCTCCATAGTAACTGGCAGATATGTCCAAACCTACACCAAAGTACTATATACCTGCATGGAATCAGGAATACCCGACAGGGCAAAATCATCCTCTTCAAGGAAGAGTAAACCTATCTGGTGGACATCTGCAATAAATAAACTATAATAAAAGTAAATAACTGCTGTCCAGGAAAAAGAAGGAGCAGGTGCCTAATTAGAAGCAATCTCTCCTCAGAACAAGCAAATAAAAGCACTAGTGAAATCCTCCAAAGGAAACTTCGAGTCAAAACGGGCCACATCTACTAAAGACAAAGCTTTCTTTGCATATGTCTGCAATCTCAAGGGAAGCACGCAGATCTGCTCCGAACTGGTGGTCAAGGACACCACATACACAAATGCCATAGATGTAGCCAACCTGCTTGCAGACAGATTCAGTGAAAGTTTCACCCCTCTGCCCCCCCCCCCATCAGTAAATCAGGACATCTCTAGCATCTGCCCCTCCTCTTATATCTAGGGAGTAGGTCATCACTGCCTTCTCAAAGGCAAAAAATACAGCCTCCATGGGACCAGATAACATTCCAGACTGCATCCTATATGAACTCAGACAGGAACTTGTAGGCACCCTATTCAACCAAAGCTTGAGTACTGGCTTTTTCCCAGCCAAGTGGAGGGCAGCCACTGTCAGGAAATTATAGATTCATCAGCCTAACTAGCCTGATCTGCAAGGCCATGGAGCGGATTATCATGGATCTCATTAACAAGGAGACTGGCAGTCTCCAAATACTTAATCCCACACAGTTTGGTTTCATCAAGGCTAGGTCATGCCTGATAAATTTGGTCAACTTCTTTGAGACAGTCACCAAAGCCATGGACGAAGGGAATATAGTGCACACTGCCTACGTTGACCTGGCTAAAACCTTCGATACTATTCCCCACTCGGATATAATAGATAATCTCTCTCAACTAGGCATCAATCCATATGTTATGAGATGGGTAGCAAACTGATAGAACCCACCTAGTCAAAATAGGGAAAGCCACCTCAAGCAGTCAACCTGTAATGAGTGTTGTACCCTGGGGATTGTTCTTGGGGCCTTTGTTGTTTGGGATATACTTTTCTGAGGTGCAGGCCAAAACCAGTGGGTTATGGCTGACCAAGTTTGCAGATGACTGCAAGGTGGGTGCTGTCATCAGTTCCCCTAGTGATGTGGACATCTTCCAAGAGGGCCTCACCCAAACATATGAATGGTGCTAGAAACATGGCCTCAAACTGAATGTCAAAAAATGCATCATCATCCCCTTTGGGGAGAGTGACATCCCCACAAATTATCACATTCATAACAAAATCCTAAGCACACAATCAGTCCTGAGGGACTTGGGCACTAAGGTTGATAGCAAACTGACTTTTGACTAGCATATTGCCTCTGTTGTATAGAAAGCTTTCTACATGGCCCACCTCATTAGTAAGGGTATCTCATCCAGGAACAAGATGGTCATAACATCCCTGTATTCTTCCCTTATAAGATCCATTATTGAGTATAATGCCCCTTTTGTCATGTACCTCACAAAGCACATGCAGTAGCTGCAGAGACCACAGAGTTTCCTCACCAGGAGAAACCAGAGCCTCAAACATCTAACCTACACAGATAGGCTAAAGGCCCTGTCCATCTACTCAGTCTCCTACAGACTCCTCAGCAGTGACCTCTGTCTGGCATACAAAGCAATTTCAGCCCCACCTTGATGGGACTGCTGCATATCCGCAAGTCAAGTTCCACTCAAGTAACCCACACACACAACCTCAACTTGGTCTGTGACATCAATAGGACTTGTTGGCAGGTCAGATTTGTGTCCCAGAGACTCCCCTTTCTGTGGAATAGACTCCCACTCCACGTCAAGCAGAGTACCTCATTAACCCTTTTTAAGCACAACCTGGATAATTGGAAGGGGAACAGAAAATACACCCCTGGGATTCCACCTGTGTTCCTGCTAGACAGGGGCATTGGGTACTGACCTGTTGGAACAAGGGCTAAATTCTTGGCTAGGCTTGTAAGGGCCTCAGGGCCAATAGCCTAGTAACTTCCTATGATCCTATGAAATATTCTATTCTGTGTATATGCTGTGAGTGGTGCTTGTCACCTTTCGACATCAGGGTGCCCCTATGAATGGTGATATGTCCGGTTAGTGCATACATCTCCTGCATGTGCACTAGACCTGCCCATCAGACCCAGTACAATGCTGTATCATCAGCTGAAGGTGTGTCTCTGCACATACATTGTAAATAAAGGCCCTACCTATGTAACATGAAAAAAAGGTATGTCAACATATACATTAACACTACCTACCATCTCCCAGTCACAAAATAATGGAGACATCACTCTCTCCATGGCCAGTTTCTCTGGCTCCCCACAATCACATATGCATATCATGAGAACTGAAACCAGCCTTCAGCACTCTGTTACCAGAACAGCCTGTGCTTGATGCACAGCATGTCTAGCCTATGCAAGGTAGAGCACAGCCTAGGTGTGATTTTGCATGCATCGATTTTATTGCTCTGTGAAATGCTTATTTTGTCCCATAGTTATAAACCAGATGCTTCATCTCAGCCAGTGCTGTCGTGTACTTTGTCCACCTCTGTCTCACATAGTGAACCCCAATAGCCAGCTTCTCCAAAAGTTCCTCATCAGGCACCTTCTCTATTACAGACTCTGGGATTTCCTCCTCTCCATATCTGCGCCCTTCTGTAACCTTTTGCTTGTCAACGTGTTGTTAAACTTCTCTTCTCTCTTGCCTTGAATTAGGGGAGATACCCTATAGGTTCATGGGTGAGTACTAAATTAGCTGCCCCTGTGGGCCATTTTAAGTCTAGTTAATTTAATTCTCAAAGGTGAAAATCAAACTCTGTACCTTGTGATTTTGAGGTAAGCACCTTAACCATTATACCAGTCCCTACCACACTACAATGATTTTACTGCATGCTCCAGGATCATACTGCAGTGCACAGCCAGAGATGGATAAACAATGAAAGTGAGCCTTTAGCAATCCTAACACATGCAACTTGGATTTGTGATGTTTGATATTCCTTTATCTCTGCTTCCCAGGTGGGGACTTCACTGCAATGTGGTTGCTGTCAATGTATTCTATTACCTTAGAAAACTGGGCTATGTCAGAAAATGTCTACACCATGTTGCTTTTCTCCTCTGTTGCACATGGAAATCATATATGCTCCCCTCCATTTTGCAGCATGACATCAAGACACTGGTGGAGTATCTCTGAGGCATATGCATGGTCTTTGTGATGGTCAGTGAAATGTCCCAGTAGCATATCTCTCAACTCTTCAGATTTTTGCAGAACCTCCAGTTTTTCGTCTAATATTTTTGGTTTGTTCCTCATAATATTTATGGTTTTCTAGCAAATCCTTGAGGAGTCAAAGCACTAAACAGTGATATGCATTTAAATTCCAGACTTCATATCTTATAGAAAATGCATGCTAACACAAAACATGTTATTCTATCAAATTTCTAAGTTTATAATATCAACATTTCAAATCTGTCCCTATTTTTGGGCCTTTGTCCCATGTTATATTTGGCTTTGTTCAGATTTCTTGCACTTAGAGGTTGAGAGGTATGCCCAGTAGTTAACATTGTCAAAGCCACTATATCTATGGCATGGAGGGCATGGTATGTTAGACACATAGAGATGTTTTAGAAAAACCAAGGGTGATGATATGTATCTCCATGACTACCAGCTGTAACAACAGTCTGTTGCATATCAGTATCCAGTAATGCAGCAGCTACCCTGTACATGTGTTCATGGTATCTCCAGCATAACTCCAGGACTGCAGTCAACAGTTCTACAAGATCAGTTGCATCTTTACATGAAATATCTATATATTTAATTACTCTGACACATTATTTACCTTCCTTTGCATCTACTGTTGCCCTCATTTTAAGAAGGCACTTCCATGTCATTAATGTTTCTGAATTCCAGTGTGACCATTCTTCTATGACACACAAAAATGTTTATGTTACAGTCAGTTATAAACTTGTCCTTTAGAAAAAAATATTAAAAGTTACTTCACAGAATGACCCTGTTCAAATGTATTAAATCTCTAAACTCTCTAAGAGTCTAAACCAAAGGAAATACCATTGTGAGCCAAGTCGCATGCCAGTTTATTGACTACTCACTTGTAGCACTTATCTGGGCTCATGTCACTTTCTTTCCCTGAAGTAAAGCACGGGTATTTCCACTGACTCCTTCTGTCAATCTCCAGCTGCAGCTGTACATCATGTGTTGCAGCTGCATATGACCTGCTGCATTCTCAGCTCTCTGTGCCTCACATCATCATGTCCTTCCTGCTGTGCCACCATGTATCATGCTCTTGTGCCACTTATATTACTGCCATCATCTTTTTCTGCCCCACTACATTATCTTTCCTAATTCCTATTTGGCAAAATAATGTACATAACAACTTTAGAAAAAAATTAAGTCAAGATTAAGTGCATTGTCCTGGGAAAGAGGAACCAGAATCAGATATAGCAGTCCATGAAAAAAGATAAAAAAAAAAAAAAATAGCACTGATCATTGAAACTGCTTCACCCAGTGATTACAGCTTCTCAAGCATGGACAGACAAAGTCATAAAATACTCAGATTTGCAATCAGAAACAAGAACAATGCGGATGAATGATACCCAGACAGTTCCAATAGTAGTAGGCGCATCAGAAGCAATAAAAAAACTTACAATTGAAATTAAATATTCTACCAATGCATGTAACCCTGTATGAACTGCAGGACGCAATTCAGGGCACATTGTGAGTGCTGAGAAGAGCACTTTTGCCTAACATCAAAGACTTAAACAATACTAATTTCATGAGCTCTAATCATACCATGACATACAAAAGAGATCCAGTCCCATCATGATATTAAATGCTCAAAACACTTGGAGAAATTAAACCAGAGGAAACAGCTGCAGACAATCCAGCACTTCTCCCCAGGAAATTGCAGAATCATCATTCAGCTCTTTGTCTTCTGCTTCTTCTTTTGGCTTTTCCCTGTTAGAGGTTGCCACAGCGGATCACTTGTCTGCTCATGATTGGCAGTGGAGTTTTACAGTGTCGAGTTGCCAGCCCCAACCTTCCACGGAAGGCACACACATGCACGCATTCACACCTAGGGCCAATTTAGAGTATCCAATCCACCTACAGCATGTCTTTGTGATGTGGTAGGAAACTGGAGTACCCGGAGGAAACTCACGTGACCAGAGGGAGGACATGCAGACTCCACAAAGAAGGCACCCCTGCCGAGGATCAAACCAGATGACCTCTTGCTGTGAGGCGGCAATGCTAACCGCTACGCCACCGCGGCCGCAGCTCTGTCTCTTCTATCATATATGTACTAATATGTTATTATCCATGCCTAACCCTAAGTTCCCTAACTATCGCACACTCACCTTACCTGCTCCCCAACCCTAAGGTCCCTAACTATTGCACACTCACCTTACCCACTCCCTAACCCTAAGGCCCTTAACTAGCACACACTCACCTTACCCGGTCCCTAACCCTAAGGTCCTTAACAATCCTATTCCCACACTCATGTTAACCTGGTCTGTTCGCAAACTTACCTTAATCCAGTCCGTAACCTTTGCACCACAGTGGAGAAAATAGCGAAGCGGCAAAAACAGCCCACCAAATTCTTTCCCTAGGAAAAAAGTCGATGTTCTGCAGCTTCGCTATTTTCAGCATTCACTGTTTTGGGTTTGATATTATAACATTCAAAGTTTTACTACTTTGTTGTTATGATATAAACCCGTTGTGATCAATTAACTTATTAGTAGTCATGGTAAATACAGAGATTTCTATGATGTTAGGATGTGTCTCCTCTTCACCACTGTAGAGTGGCTCGGTAGTTCAGGAATCAATGACAGGTGATTTAAAGAACAGAACTGGTGCAATGGATAGATCTCTTTATTGCTCTGCTCTTGTTTTATTTTTCTCTGCTTCATTTAAGGCTGTATTTTACCACATCTCCGGTCCATCCTTCTCTTCTTCTCTCTCTGTTAAATTTTACCAGTATTTTTCCATTCCTTGTTTATCAACTTCTATTCTAACATATTATATTGTAGGTATAACATATATGACTATCCACAAGTGCTTATACATTTTACTGTTCCGTATTAATTAATCTCTGCTATAAATTTATACTTTATTTTGCTTTCTTTATATGTATTTTGCTGCTATTATTCAACCAGAGTCCCTTTGAAAATGGTGATTGTCCTGAGTCAACAAAATGTTATGCGATAAACAAAGCTGCCAATATATAAACTGCAGTGACCATAGCACTTACACCTTTAATGGAAAAAAAGTTTGTTCTATACAAAATAGTCCTCAGATGCAAACTCAGGGCATTTAAGAAAAGAAAGACAGAGTTGTATGTCAGATAAGATGAGATACTATACGACAAGAGAAAGGGTAGAGGAAAAAAAAAGAGGTTGCAGAGGAGTCTGAAAGAGGTCAAAAGTGGAGATCACAGTATCTGGTGGAGATCACTCAGAAGTATTGGCAAATCAGAGAAGAGTCTTTGTGATCTCTATGTCCTCCATAGGAATAAGAACGGCATTTTGTATTGGCATTTATTCAGCATTAAATTTGCCTGATTATCACAGAGTGTTTACTGTGCAAACTCTTTAAAGATTTCTTATGTTCTCCAAAACTCTCATAATACTTTTAGGTAAAGCAAGCTCAGACTGTTGTTTTATGTGTAAAAAAAGTGCTTCTGAGAAAACCCAAAGATGTCATCTGCTTTACATTCCACATCTGAGGATGCATGAGGCATTAACTTCAGGCATTACAAATTTCCTGAAGCCGCAAACCTGCCATTGTCAATACAGAGATAATTCCCCACTAAAATGGCAGGAATCTTTTTTCCTTATCTCACTCTTGAGTGGCATTGTGTTTGTTTTGTAGTAAGCTGCAGCACAATTAGGACATACACCTGTGTTACCTTCTCAAGTAGTTCAACTTATTTTTTTTAGCTTGAAGCTGAGGTGCCATTTCTGAGATGGAGTCCCCAGTAGAGAGGGTTGCTAGCCCACTGAGCTCCTGAATGGTTATAATGGAACAACAACTGTAGATCATAACTGCCCCTGCTGAAGTTATGGTAACAGCAGCCAGGTCTATGACTACAGTCTTGAGATGTACCTGTGCTGAAGCCACTTACTCACAAACAAGACCTAGCAGCCTATGCGTATCTATCTATATATCTATAGCTATCTATCTATCTATCTATCTATCTATCTATCTATCTATCTATCTATGTTTTTAAGTGAACTGCTACGGTGGCTGGACACATATACATAAAATAATATGATCTCCATGCTGGCATGACTGCTTATTTACCAAAACTAACATTTTCAGTACTTGGTTAAGGCAACTTTGCACAGTATACATCAAATGTATCCACTATTGGGAAGATTGTAGATATGATAACCTTATGTTTTCCAAAGATGGGTTTCATCTTAGTCAATATGGGACTGTTTTTGTGCCAGAGAATATTAAGGAATATATGAAAACCTTTTTTAGACAGTTCAACATATCAACTTTTAGTAACTCAGTATATAAAAGATCTTATATAACTCTGACATTCTTTTACTGCAATGCACAAAGTCTAGGCAACAAGTTTAATGAACTGTTTGGTATAGTTACTAGACATAATTATCATAATTCTAGAATCAAGGAGTCTATAAGCACTACAGATTTAAAAAGTACACAAAATATGAATGTCTCAGAGAGAAATACAGGGGTGGGGGAGTGACATTATAGATTTATAATATCCCTTCTTCACATGTGAATTCAATGAATGAAATATATAACTGCTCATATTTTTTATCCTTTCCTAAGTAAATCCTTTAGAATTGTTCTTTGTTACATTAGTCTCAGCAGAAGTATAGATAACTCAACCAGCACCCTGTGCCAGTAGTATAAACCAACACCCTACCCTTTCAGCTCTTCAAGTGAAAAGCAAAAAACAAACTTTACTGTAATTAGCGGTTCTCTGCATTGTAGTGATTGGCTTATTAGAGTTAGATCCATGCCCCCCTCCCCATTATTCCACTGAAAAACAAAACAAACCAACACACACACACACACACACACACACACACACACACACACACACACACACACACACACACCTGTTCCTTCTACTGGCACACCAACCAGATGGTGATAATGCATGACACACACACCTGCCCCAGCCATTCAGGTCCTGTTTCTGTGCCCTGATCCCATACAGTTTGCACCCTGCCTTCTCAGAGCACTACAGCTCTCAGGTGTTTGTTAAAAAAATGGATTTTCTATTTTTTTAACTTTTATACTGTAGCAAACTGCTTATTACAATTTACACCTCATACAGCTCTACAGCAGTCAAGTTTAACTCCAAATGCAATGTCATCTTTTAAAAGCCAGTATTACATAAATAGATCCGGAAAGGGTAATCGTGCTCTCCACCCAACACTTTGCAGTCAGAGCGGTTGTCCCCCTTATCCCAGCCTAGTTATGCTACTGAGTCCCAGTATGGATGCACTGAAGACTGGGATTAGGTCATCTATTTAAATCATAACATCAATGAAAGACATATACTAATGGGCAACTCCAATTATTGTGGTATTTCTTGGGCAAATCTTTTCACAAAAATTACTTAGGCAGGAAAATGTGTTGATGTTATATTACAACAAGGACTAACTCAACTTGTTACATATTTTTTTTTAGAAAATTTGTATTAATTTAACATATTTACAATATGTATATATATATATATATATATATATATATATATATATATATATACATACACAAAAAGGAAGAAATGCAACATCACATACTATTATACAATATTAGGAATACAATGACTCATCAAAGTAATCAATTAAGGCATTAAGAGTCTTGGTATTTCAATAGCAACATTTCAAGGCTATCCTAACCACTGAAAGTCTTAGTATGATTTCTAGATCTTGTTCTGATCCTTTCTTTTTCATTTTTACATAGTATTGCTGTTAAATTTAAAAATTCTTTGTATGTCGGACTGAATTTGATATCCATTTTTTTGTAATAACTTTTCTAGCTAGTACCAGGAGACTCCAAAACTGTTTTTGTTGTTTGGCTTTTAGAGATAAAGGAGGTGGAACATTCATTAGTATTATTGATCTAGTTAAAGAAAAATTATCAGACTATAACCCTTTAAAAACATACTACTCTCTTCCCAATATACTTTGAATTTTTCAGAATCCATAAACATGCATGGACAATCAGCTTTTACATCTTTACTACATCTCCAACAGACTGAAGAAGTCATTTTACTAAACTGAGAGATTTTTATAGGGAGGAACAAACATTCTGGTGCAGATTCTGTAAAGCCTACATCACCTGCTAAAACCTGCACAATGCACAAACAATAGAGCACCATTTTTTATTCAGTAAGTGGCTCTATGTGGGATGTAGAGCTGGGCAAGCACGGTAAACATCATGGCATGCTAATTAGAGCATAAGCAGCTGAACTGTATGCTAATCAACCAATCCAAGATGGAGGAGATATTCAACAAGCAACAGTAACCATGCAGATTCAGTGCTGGTTTTCCCTGCAAACTCCAAAACCTATTGGAACTGAGTAACAAAAAATAGTCCACATGGAAAGAATGTTAGGGGCTGCTGTTGCTCTTATTCATGTGTATGTACAGCAGGCCCATGTCTCTGCTGCTGCTGCTGTTGACAGACCATGGCCAGGAAGGAGAAGGGTGTTTAGACCCTGTTTAACTTTTCACAATCTGCATGAAGTGAACATTGTAGAGCATTACAGGATGGATAGAGGTAGACTACAGGAACTCTACAACCTCTGTCCTCCTCAACTGAGAGCAAGGACAAACCAAGCAGAACCAATCACAGTGGAAACCAAGGTATGTGTGGCACTTATAATTTTAGCATAACCTTCTAAAGACCAACAGGGGACATGCTGGGGGTGTCATAGGCATCAGCATCCAGGATCTTTCATTAATTGCTGAATGCTATGCTACAACATGACAAACATGACAATGAGAACATATATTATCCCTGTACACGAGGACAGAGCCAGAACTATACAGGAGTTCTACCCTGTAGCACAGTACCCTAAAGTCCTGGGTGCCATAGACTATACACATGTGGAAATCAAAGCACCACCCGGGGAACAGGGAAGGATATACATAAATAGAAAGAGCTACCACTCCATTAACTGCAAGGTCATGTGTAATGCTAAGAGAATCATCCTGAATGCATGTGCTGGCAACTAAGGCAGTTACCACAAGTCACATATATGGCACAACTCTCAACTGCATGAGATGTTTACAAGGGGGGGTATCCCACAGGGTCATTTACTGGGAGATGCAGGTTATGCACGGGATCTGTGGCTGATGATGCCCATTAGAAATGCACACACACCAACTGATGAATGTTATAATGAGGCACACATGCAAACAAGAAATATCATAGGGTGTGTGTTTTGACTGCTAAAGTCACAGTTCTGGTGGCTAGCCATGCAGTACATGTGCTGAAATATTCATCGTCTGTGCCATGCTTCACAAAACTATCCTGAGAAAACTACTTCAGCAGGAACAGCAAGGGGAAGGGCCACACATCCCACCACGACTGGCAAGGCCACCATAGCCACACACAGGTGAGGAGTTAGAGGGGGAACCAGCAGCCACTGTGGGTGTAGGCAGATGTAGCTGTGAACAATAAGTCCTCGTTCTCCCAAGAGGCAATGCATAGCACACATATTTACCACCTAAGAGTCTAAAACCTTCATCCTACACACATAGATATATACATACATATGGTAATGTTGATGCCAGGCAACACTCACAGCCTTTACTTACCCATGTAATGGCTGTGTACTGCTAGCATCAGACAGAGTCATCTCTGAAGTAAAACTCTTACAACTGCTGGATTTCCAAGGTAAGTGCTGAACCTGGAATAGAAAAATAAAAGATTAAGAATACAAATGAATGGCATATCCTTGCATATTGTTACTTAGTAATGTAAGTATAAGGTAGGTGATTTTTACAGCAATTACATCAAGATGTGACAGCAGTGAGTTATGTGAATACATGTGCCCTCTACCATCTAATAGATCTTGCAGTTAAAATGTACAGATTTTCACCGAATGTTCACAATTTGTCCTCATACTCTTGTACAAAGAATGAAATTAGAAAATAATGATGTACATTTCAGTTTCAAACTTAATATCCTGCAGAAAAAAACATAAAAATAATAATACAAAAACTGTTATTCCATGAACAGTCTAAGTGTGTAAGACCACAGTGTTTAAAAACTCTCCCCATTGTTGGGTCTTTGTCACACTTTTATTTATGGCTTGGTCCATCTTTGTTAGTCTAAGACTTTGGGAGGAATGTAAACTTTAGAAAAACATGTAAGAAAGCAGTACAATTTGCAAAATAGCATTACAATCACAAATATACTAAGCACTAAGTCAACTATGCACCCTGAGCATCAGACAAAAGACTTATGTATCCCTGAATCCAAAAGATAGAAAACAAGGGCATGGCACAGTTATCATCATTTGCACAGGGTGTTTTGTGTGTGTGTGTGTGTGTCGGGGGGGGGGTAGGGCAGGAGGCCTAGGCTGAAACAAAAGGTAGTGAGTGCATGTGAGTAAGAAAGAGAAACAGGCAGACTTTTGGATAAAATATGAAATGGCCACTGAGACAGAATGAGCTTTAAGCCTCATGACTGACCATGTAACTGTTTTGTGTCTGTATGGGCATTCCAGATGAAACTGGTGTGTGAGTATCTGCAAGAACACAGCCAAGATCTTTGATAGCTCTATGTCCTAATATGTCAGTCAGGTGTGAGCTGTGCATGGTAGAGATGATAGTTCATCACCATTGTCCATGACCTCAAGAACTAGCTCTGCCAGAAGTTGCACTGGCATGTCCATGCCCACAGTCAACAGTCACAACTATGCCCAGGACCACAACCCCATGGCCTGTCATGTCTGGGTATGCACACCTGAACCACTGATAGAGCAGTGGAAGTAGTGCCACTATGACAGCATGATAAAGCATGGACATGTCAGCTAACATCATATGATGTGGCTGACCTACATCCACATGGATGCTGTCCCCTCCCATCAGATATTTAATCACAGACACCACCTGTTCTGACATGTCATTCATCTGATCCATTGAATTGGCAACACAGTGGAATCAGTCACACATGTCAGCCTGTGCCACATCTACATCCCTAAGCATTTCCTCGGATGCCCTATTGGAACATGTCTGCACCTCCATGATGGCCCTAAACATACATCGAGTGGCATGGAAAGACACACCAGGATCAGGACAACAATGGACAGGAAGCCTCCTCTGAGCACCCCTGACAACCCTCCTGCATGTTGGCTGAAGCCACAGTAACCACACTACCCTCACCTTACACCTGTCCAATGTCTGAGGGCTGACTGGAATGGGTTTGCTTAGGCCTACTGGCTGTGTCTGATGGAATTACAGGGGATGGCTGAATGTCAACCTCAGTGTCAGATTCAACCTCTGCACCCCCTGACTGTGCCTGTGTTTGGCCACCATCATCATCAGCATCTGCCAATACTCTGACATCAAGTGGTAAGAGCCTTACACTTCCCCTGTCAGGATCACATCTGATAATAAACAACAAACACAGGAAAGAAATTAATAGCTACACATCTACAGTTTAATATATGCTAACAAACTAAAACTGGTGCCACTAGCACAAATGGTATAGCAATATACACATGGTCCTGACACCTGCCTCATACATACAGATAAGTGCATATTTCTGTGAAATGCTCATTAGTACTGAAATAAAAAATGTTTGGTTTACCATGTGCAGATGACTCTACATTTACTAAGGAGGATGGTCCTGGAAGAAGTTAAGCAAAATGTAAGGAGACCATCATCGCGATAACAGTAACACAGAGGGAAACTTTTTTTGCCTTTATATGTCCACTAACAATATATTTAACTGACACTTGGATGACACATTTGCCCCAAGCTCATGTGAAATGAACCAGATTGTGTTGTTAACTGTATCAATCTATAAATAGGTCCCCCACCAAAAAATATTTATTTAACCAACGTAATTATTGCTTTCTATATTTTACTATAAAAGAAATCTTTAACAATTGACATATGTAAGCCTATCTGGAAGCTCTTCCTGGGACATACTTGTCCTCCCTGAAACAGCAGTACCAACATCAATCACATGCTGTTGTGCACTTTCCACTGTGCTCTCTGGATCCCTGGTAGTGGACATAAACTCTTCATTTGGTGTCAGTGGTGGGTCTGTAGCAGGCCTTCCCATGGTAGCCAGCTGTCCACAGGCCACTGCAGCTGCTCTTCTCCGGGCCGATGAAGTCATGTCAGTGGCCCTATGACACACCTAATCATATGTCCTGCTGCACCACCTAACAATATTGACATCGTTCACTATCTGTTTCCAAATCTGCATTCTTCCAGACATATCCTCATGCCTTCTCTCGAGCAGAAAGGTACCATGTTGATGAAAGGTGTGTAGAATCACGTCATTCATTGAGTCACTGAAGGAGGTTTGCGGGGATTGGGATGCTTTGGTGCCATAGTCCTAGGTGACATAAAACACAAAAGAAGGATACTACCCATAAATATCACATAAATAAAAGTCCTGCTTAGGTATAACACATATTATTACTTTTTCAATGTTAACTACTGCAGAAACAAAAAAACTGCAGTTATTCAAATATAGAAAATGGTTATGTGGTTGTAACATATCACAGTCACACACAAAGCAAGATATTATCCAAAACAAGGACTAACAATAGCAAAGCAAACTTCTGTAAAAATCATGTTTTGATTATGCAAACACAGAAATGGAACTCGGCTCCTCCACCCCCAAAACAACAGACAGATGACATTTTGTACAAAACAAGGAATCAGTCAATTGTTATAAGTGCTTTCAAACAAACTGTTCCAAAAACGTGTACACATTTACCACAGAACAGTCATTTTTATTTAATTGCCAGTCACCTCTACCTGTGCCCAGCACTCCCTCAGAGGTGTCTATTGGCCATCCTATAAGGCTAACACCCCTGTGTCATTAACAATATAGGGTATTTATATTTCACTGAAATAAGATAGAAGAGTGCAAAGAGAAAGAATTGTAACAGTAACACTTGTAATGAAAGTTAATAAGGCTGCGTATCTGAGAAAGTAAAATGTCCTGAAAAAATGCCTGTGCCATCAGTTAACTTCTAAGAAGTCCATACAGATAAAAGTTGCATTTGCTAATATATATATATATATATATATATATATATATATATATATATATATATATATATATATGTGTGTGTGTTCATAGGTTCATAGGTAGGTACTAGGCTATCTGTCTGAGGGCATTTATAAGCCTAGCCAGAGTGTGTCAGCTTTCGCCACCCCATTGATTAATTAACTGATCCTCTGTCAAGCAGAGCCAATTAAGTGAGCCCAGGGGTGTATTTTCTGTTACCCATCCACTCGTCAAGGTTTCTCTTGAAGAGTGTTAGTGAGGGGCTCTGCCTGATGTAATTTGGAATTTTGTTCCAAAGCATGGGGAGTCTCTGTGACAGGAATCTATCCCTCCAGCATGTTCTATTTATTGTTGTGACAAGGTTTAGCTCACTAGAGCGCATGGCTTGTAGTGACTTGGATTTCTTTAGGTGGAGCATGTCCATCAATTCTGAGTTGGACATGGCTTTGTAAGTCAGGCAGAGATCACCTCTGAGTAAGCGATATGCCACTGAGTACAGAGGGAGATTTTTCAGTCGGGCTGCATAGGACATATGTTTGAGACCAGTAATCCTCTTGGTGAGGTACTTTTGTGGCCTTTCCAGCTGTTGGAAGTGTCTTGTGTTGTACATCCCAAATGGGGCATTGTACTCTATGATGGGTCTAATGAGTGACGAGTAGAGGGGCACTATAACCTCTTTATTTCTAGATGCAAACCTTTTAATAATTAGATGGGCCACATAAAAAGATTTCCTAACTACTGTGGCAATATGATTGTCAAAGGAAAGATTACTATCTACCTGGGTCCCCAGATCTCTTATTACCTCCTGTATTAAGGGGGCTGCTACCTATGTGGTAATTTGTGGGTGTTTTGTCTTTCCCAAATGAGATGACTATGCATTTTTTTCCATTTACTTGAGGCCATGACTTTGACACCAGGTGTCCATCTCAGTAAGGCCCTTTTGGAGGATGTCCGTGTCATCCAGAGAGTCAATTATGGCTCCCAGTTTGCAGACATCGGCGAACTTGGTTAGCCATAGTCTTCCTGTGTTTGCCTGTACTTCTGAGAAGTATATGCTGAACAGTAGGGGTCCCAGGACCGAGCCTTGTGGGACACCACTTGTGACTGGTTTGGAGTCGGACCTGGAGCCTGCTATTCTTACCGTGTGAGTTCTGTCTGTAAGCCAGTTGGCAACCCATCTCATGACGTAGGGGTTTATATTCAGGCTGGTGAATTTTTCTGTAATATCCGAGTGGGGAATGGTGTCGAAAGCCTTGGCAAGGTCAAGATAGGCTGAGTGAACCACCTTTCCCTCATCTATGGCCTTGGTGACTGTCTTGAAGAACTCAACCAGGTTTAGTAGGCATGATCTTCCCTTAACAAAGCCGAACTGGATTGGGTCACGTGTCTGGGGGTTCCCAATGTCTTTGTTAATGAGTTCCATGATGATGCACTCCATAGCCTTGCAGACCAGGCTAGTCAGGCTCACGGGGCGATAGTTACCAGGGTCAGTTGTGGCCCCTCCTTTGTGGAGAGGAATAACCATTGCTGTGCGCCATTCTATGGGCACATAGCCTGTGGAGAGGCTGAGGTTGAACAATGTGTTTAGGTGGGGGGTTAGTTCATTCTGTAGTTCATGCAAGACACAGCCTGGGATACCATCAGGTCCCATTGATGCTGTGTTTTTGGCTTTTGAAAGGGCTGTTTTCACCTGTGCGTCTGTGATTTTTGGGACACTACACTTTTCCGGTATTGTTGTAGGCCCTTTTGGAGGTGAGGGGGGGGGGTGAAATTTGCACTGAATCTATCTGCCAGGATGTTGGCAATATCAGGAGGTTCAGTATATTTTGTACTATTTTGTACTAGTTCAGTGCATATCTGTGAGTTGCCACTTAGATTCTTAACATAGCTAAAGAAGGCTTTGTGGTTATCTTTTGAATCCTTTGCTTTTTTCTTTCAAAGTTAGCCTTGGATGATTTCATGAGGGACCTCAGTTTCTTACTGATACTGATCAGAGATGTCTTTCCTTCTTGGGATTTGCTTTTTTTCCTGAACTAGTTTCCTCCTTCTGTTGTATAGCCTGTTTATTGCAGGGGTCCACCAAACTGGTTTCCTTCTCTTAGAGAAGTGATTGTTGGTTTTGCTAGGGATGGCATGATCCATGCATCCTTGTAGGTGCTCATAGAGTGCATTTGTAAAGGTTTCTGCATCTTGGGCAGCATTATCCTTTATCATGGGGGCTATGAAACTTATCACCTCTGTCTTAAGTAAGGTGAAGTTTGCTTTAGAAAAGTTTTTTTTACTGTGGTTTCCTTAGTTGGAGGTGGTGGTGGGGTGTGGACATCCAGAGTGATTAGTTTATGGTCTGATCTAACCAGTGACGGGTTGACCTCTGGTGTGGAACACCTGTCACCCATGTTGGTGATGACCAGGTCCAATATGTTTTCACCTCTGGTAGGGGAGTTTACCAGCTGATCCAGGGTGTTTGAGTTGATGAATTCCAGGAAGCGCTGGGCCTGGGAATTTGTACTCGAGTAGTTTTCCCAGTGAATGGTAGGGTAATTGAAATTGCCCAATATCAGGGTGTTTGGTAGGGCCTTCATGTTTTCCAGTGTCTCCAGAAAGGTGGAGTGGTGGTCCTGGGTCATGGAGGGTGATCTGTAGCAAGCCACAATTTGCATTGCAGATTTGCCCAATGTTAGTTGCATTTGGATGATCTCAGAGGTATCATGCTGTGCTACTAACCTGGAGGTGTAGCTATCCTTGATGAATATGGATACACCCCCTCCTTTTGTGTTTTGGTCCATGTTCTGTGGCCGAAATGTGTGGTATGAGTTGTAGCCCGGTAGTGCTGGGGTGCTCTCTGGAGTCTTGAACCAGGTTTCAGTTACTGCACAGATGTTGACGTTTTCCATACTGAGGAGTGCTTCGAGCGCATGCATTTTCAGATTTAAACTCCTGGCATTGAGTAACATAACCCTCAGTTTTTTGTTAATTGTGCTGTTTACGGAGATGGGTTTGACTTTTGAGCCTTGCCTAAAAAAAGACACTATGGGGGCAGCAAGAGCCTTGGCCAGTATTTGAAAGTCTAGGGGTGACAGGTGCAAGCCATCTCTTGTGAAGCAATGCGGCTTGTCGAGCATGTCATCTCAGGCTGACAGACACTGGATCTTCTTTGAATGATACCAGAAGATTAGCCAATTGCTGAAATTGATAATTTTTTTCTTTATACTGAGGTATCATTCTTGGTGAGGCCAGGATGCTGTTCAGGGTCAGGGTCATACCAGGCTGGGCTACATGACCAGAGAGCTCTTTCATGTCTCTTTTTATGTAGTCCTGGGAGGTATGTCTCAGATCATTCACACCATCATGAACAATGACAGAGTCATATTTGTACTTGTTCTGGAGTGACCTGAGTGCTTGTGTTATGTGGCAGATTCTGGCTCTCATCCAGCAGCTAACAGAAACCTTCTGCTTGTCCAGCCTAGTGAGTGGTACATCAGTGTACCTGACTATAGCGTCACCTATTACTAGTGTGTTAGGTATGTTATTTCACCTTAAGGGCTGTGATTGTGCGGCACACTGATTTTGTGTTTTATGTGTTGTCTGGTTTGTGACCGGAAATGCAGGTTGTTTGGGTGTCTGCTTTGGAGGTCTCTGATGCTTTTGCAGGTTTTTATTTAGAGCCTCCGAGTATGATTTTGTGTATTTATGTGTATTTTTTGCCAGTGCTGTTTTAGTAGGTCTCTGTGCGGCTGGAGTTGTGGTGCAAGTGTTAACATTCTCCTCTTGACTGTTTGTTCCAGTCTTGGTTGGAGACAGCTTAGCTTCCAGTTTGGCTGTATAATTGCATATTTTGCATATGTTAGGGTTTTGTGGTAGGAGGGGAGAGTTGTCTGTGTACATGAGGCAGTTGTAACATTGCCTCAGGATACCCAGATTCACTAGCTGGACTGGAGAGTGCACCTGAAGTTGCCCTTTGGTCATGCCTAAATAGTAGCGTGAGCTGCTTAGTCACTTGGCTGGTGAGGGGTGAATAAAGAGCCTTGCCCTGCTGGGCAATCAGTGTCAGGGTATATTAGTGCTTGCTATTAGGTCTGAGCAAGTGCTAGGCTGTAAGATGCATTTTGAGTGCTTAGGTTGAGAGTTAGACTAGTCTCAAGGGAAAAACTGAAGAGGAGACTTAGTGGAGCTGGAAATAATTTAACTGTTGCTAACTAGCACTGCCCAGTGGGCAAAACCGTGCAAACATGGTTTTTATAGTAGGGACATGAACTACTAACTTCTGGGCTGGAACCACTCCTCCAGGGACAGATAGGTTGCTCAAAGCTCCCCTGTCTCATAGGTGAACAGAGAAACTTCCTTCTATCCAAGTAAGGTATGGGCAACTCAGAAACTAGTATCATAGCTCTGAATTCAGCACTAGCCTGAAAACTGGGCTATACTAGCTTAGAAAGGCGGGAAACAAGGAATTTTTTTTTTTTGTTTTTTGTTTTTTTTTTGAAAAGATAAGGCAAAAACAGTAAAAAATACACTTAAAACAGCTTTAAACGACTACAAACGATCGGAAAAGGCTATCACACTTTAGTGTGTAGCCTACAACAATTAAACAAATTATTTAAACAAAAAACAACTTTTCAAAAGTGCAGGCAGTCAAATAAGTGCAATATGTTAAAAAAACAAGCTTTTAAATCACAATAAATGCTGCAAAATCTGCGTTTAGTCGGAAAACAGTTAAGTACAGCAAGAAAGTACAGAAAACTAATACTTAATCACTCCAAAGTCTCTCTCCTAAGCTAGAAGGCTTGTATCAGTTTAAGGCTTTCTAGTGCTACCCAATAGATTAGTTACATGAAAGATGGGAAACAAGAGCAGATTTATATATTCATATATATATATATATATATATATATATATATATATATATATATATATATATATATATATATATATATATTCCTAGTTACATGTGAGTAAATCCAGTATATAACTGAAAAATTCAATCATACCTCATCAAGAGTGGTAGTCTTCTGTGCAGATAAATTCAGAGTAACAGCACTCTTCTTCTGTGTTGTCCACATACACAACTCTCCTCACCTTCGGGTTCCTGTGCTACATGGTTCCCTTTTTGTAGTGTAGATTCAGGCCAGTGAGCATGGTGAATATGCAAATGAGGTGAGAACTCATTAGAATTGCTGAATTCCAAATTCCTGGCACCATGTAACAGGTGTAAGCATAGTGCACGCACTCCCTCAGTGTTTGTTGCCAATGGATTGTAACTGTGAATGATTACTGGTAGGGAGAAAGAAAACACAATAGCAACTCAGACTCCCTTAACTCCATGGGGTGAGTCAGCCAGGTTACACTTACAAAGTGTAGATGTAATTGTATTACAGTTTTAAATGTAAGTAAGCAGCACACATTTCTCATTTTCTGTTCAGTAATATCCAAACTCCCCTGTTTTGGTTGAAAATGGTATATTATTGCCAGTTAATGTTCTCATACATTTTAAGGACAATGATACCAAAATGTCTTACAGACTGCATACTCAGATAAGAGCTGCATTGCTGCAAACAATAGTCATAAATGGTTGTGTGATCACTCACTGCAATACTGTTCTGTGGCTCTGCTCGATAGTGGCACAGGGAAATAATTTTCTTGGGTGGCAATAGCCAGGGTACCTTTTTGGCTGGGTTGTATAGGCCCCAGGGCCGATAGCCTAGTACCTACCTATGAACCTATGAACTCATTGCACTACATATGAAATTGGTACATGTGCAACAACTCAGAAGCATACAAGTGCCATATGTATTTTTAATACTGTGGATGATTCGAGACTTGCTTGTATGCACAATAACTTTCATTTCTGCTGCAAAGCTGTTTCTGTAGCAAAGAAAGATAAGACATCCTTACTGTGTTTTATATGTTCCTTAGTGTGAGCATTCAAATCCAGACCTGTGTAAAAATCTTTCATGTGTACTAACATTTATTTTGTAATGTTGTCTTTTTATATATTTTTAGTACCACTATTTGGATGGTGCATGGCTTAGCACAAACTCGGGAAATGGATATATGCAATAAATGTTATGTAATGTACTTTTATTATAAACAATACATAAACTACACCTGTGAATCACCTGTGTGGTAGCACATCTATTAAACAAGGTGATCAGCAAGGCATATACTATCTGTAGATCATGGTTGAAGTACCACATTTGTCTTTTAAGGATGAAGCCTAATATACACTGCTCACAAAAATAAAACAAGGTGACTTTGTTTGTGGCATTTGTGCAATACTTAATGTCATGCAAACCTGGACTAATGGCCCACATAGAAAGCAGAAGGAACACTTGCAAACAGAATACATTCTTGAATTCATAAAGGATAGATTGTCACATCTTTTGCTTTCCATCATGCAAACCCGCTAAATGGCATTGTGCAGCAGTTAACCACCTTCCCAATGCCTGCAGGTCTAGAACATCTGCAGACATGAAGCAGACAGTACACAATTTCAAAATGGATATATTGTATCCTCTATGTTTTGCTGATGCAGAAACATACTAAGCTGCATTGCATAATGGTTAACACACATACTTGGTAATGAATATAAAAATATACTGCTGCTTCTTAAATGTTCCTGGGGTAGCAGGTATAACTGTAGTGCTGCAATACAGGTGAGCCTAGGTTTTAGTCTATCACACTCCCAACTTTATTAATGTTTATCTACTCAATTTTAAGCAACAAATAAAAAAATCAAACATAATTATAAATAATAAGTATGTTCAGCAGTGAAGATCATATGAATTATTATGTGTGACAGAGTGTATACTGACTATTATGTTTCTGTAAGTATAATTGTCTTCTCTGGCCTTGGATGTCCTTCAGACATCAGTGATACTCATACACACATGAAAGTATAAACCATGACCTTCACAGGTCACACACACACTAGCTTAATCCCTCACCCTGTCATGTATATGTACTAATGTGTATGTTCAGCAAGCACTTCTCTTTGCCAAGGATGAAAAATCACCTGTGTGGAAGAATATGTTTTGCTTCTAATGCATAGGTTTGAATCCCACATTGCAGAAATTACTTTTATCAGTGTGTAAAGGAACAACAAAAATGTGTCAGGTCATGTAATTTGTACACCCAATACATGTCTGCAAAGTTAAATCAAATAATAGGTATAGCAGCACCCAAACCAAAAACTAATACCAATTCTTACATTGCTCTTCTTAGTTCATAAACTACGTTCCTGTCTGGCACTGTTGCTCTCAGCTTAACATCTCTCAAATACAGTTAGCATTGTTGTTCATGTTTGCGCATTAGTAGTAAATGCAGTAACACACATTGGTGAGAAATCATTCTTAACTATTGCTGTATTCCCTGGTCATACATGTCTGGTGGTAGAAGGGAAGGTGCCCAATGTAAGGTGCAGCAGTTGGGTCTTGAGGAGTCCAGAATCTTCACTGGACTGCTTATAAAGTGCCACAGCCAAAGGCCCTTTCAGGGGACTATACCAGCTTCCAGTACAAGTCTGAGGCATGGAATAGTCTGGCCAAGGCTGTCTCCAATGAGACTGGCATTCCACACACTGAAGAACAGAGTAAGCATTACTATAATGATCTCAAAATGTGCCGGGAGGATAGACTCAACCAGTGGCTGGATGAGTTTAGTACTGCTGACAAATATTATACTTTGCACACTCATCAGTCTGGTAACATGCAGATCTTTAATATCCTCACAATTGTTCATGGCTAGCCATCCATTTCAGACATGCTTCCAAACACCTTCTCTCAAACATCTGATGCTGTAGTGCTTGCATTAAGTGCCGAGTTCTCTAGTCAATGCACCTACTTAGGTAGGGGTTCTAATCTCACTGCAACCAACTTGTGTGCGTGTGTTTGTCTAATCAGAAGGTCATAACTGTGTATCCTGCATTCATCAGTACATCCCCATGGAGTACAACTATTTTGACAGTTGTACATGCCTGCACATTCATTTCATAAAAGCCTACCAACATCTTCTCTCAATTCACTATGAATTATCCTGCGGCACTGCAAAAGTCAAACTTGTGCCATTGTGCTTGTGTTAAGTACTATGCTGTGTAAATAGGTAGGCAGGTGTTTTATTCTCACTGCAGTTAATTAGGATGTGTGTGTTTTCCCTTGATTAACATTCGAAAGAGCATTTTACACCAGCATGTCAGCCACTGCTGTTATCATCTTCTCACCAGACACTGCTGATGTCATCAGCTGTAAAGTATTGTCGGACACTATAGAAGCCAGACTTGTTCTGTGGTGCTTGTGTTAAATACTGAATTTTCTAGTGGATGTACATAGTTAGGTAGGGGTTCTGTTCTCACTGCAGTCAACTTCTGTGCATTTGTTTGTTCAATTGGGTAATATTCAAGAGACCAGTTTACACCAGCATGTAGGACACTGCTATTATCATCTTCTCACCAGACACTGCTGATGTCAACAGCTACAAAGTGTTGTTGGACAATATAAAAGCCAGATTTGTTCCATGGTGATTGTGTTAAGTACTGTGCTGAGTAAATAGGTAGGAAGGGGTTCTATTCTTACTGCAATCAATAGGCATGTTTGTGTGCATGTTCCCTTGGTTGATATTCAATAGAGCATTTTACACCAGCATGTCAGACAATGCTATTACCATCTTCTTCTCACCAGACACTGCTGATGTCATCAGCTATAAAGTATTGTCAGAAACTATAAAAGCCAGACTTGTGCTGCAACTCTTGTGTTAAATATTAAGCTCTATAGTGAGTGAGTGTGCCTAGATAGGTAGGGTTTCTGTTCTTACTATGGTCAACTGGTGTGTGCTTTTGTTCAGTTGGTTGACATTAAAGTGACTATTTTACATGAGCATGTGGGACACTGCTATTATTATCTTCTTCTCATCAGACACTGCTGATGTCATCGACTATAACGTGTTGTTGGACACTATAAAGGGCAGACTTGTTTTGTGGTGCTTGTGTTAAGTACTGTGCTGTATAAATAAGTATACATGGATTCTATTCTCACTCAAGTCAATTGATATGTCTGCGTGTGTATGTTCCTTTGGTTGATACTTAAGAGACCATTTTACACCAGCATATGGGACACAGCTATTACCATGTTCTCCTCACCAGACACTGCTGATGTCATCAGATATAAAGTTTTGTCAGGTACTATAAAAGGCAGACTTGTTTTGTGGAGCTTGAGATAAGTACTGTTCTCCTTAAACTTGTAGGTAGTGGTTCTTTTCTCACTGTTGTCATTTGGTATGTGTGCATGTTCCCTTGGTTACAATAAAAGTCAGACTTGTTCTCTTGAACTTGCGTTAAGTACTGCGCTTTGCAAATAGGTAGGTAGGGGGTCTTCACTCACTATAATCAACAATCACTAAGATGACAATTTTAGTATGATATGTGAGTCCACAGCTATTTCAAACCCTACTCCAAACATCTAATTGTAGCATACAGTGATGATGTCATCCTGTAAAACATGCAGTCTGAAAGTATTCGAGACAAACCTGTGTTGTTGACAGTAACATTAACTACTGTGTTTACAAACTACTTTACCTACACATAAAGCGGTTCTAATCTGGCAGCAGGTGACTTGTGTGTCTGTACATACACCTATCACTTTTGAGACAATTTTACACAGGGATGTGATTCCACATTCATGTCCTTCACTCCTTCCCACATGTCTCAGCATACAAAGATGCTATCATAATCCATAAAGTGCAAAGTGACAGTGTTACAGTCAGACATATGTGGTGTTGCTACTGTGCATTGCATGGCATTCACATTCTATACATACACAGGTTTATGTTCAAATCAGGCCCACTTTACTGTGTGTGTGCGTGTGTGTGTGTGTGTGTGTGTGTGTGTGTGTGTGTGTGTGTGTGTGTGTGTGTGTGTGTGTGTGTGTGTGTGTGGTTGGAGGAAAGTTATGGGCATTGTATTATCTTTGGAATCCTTCTTCATTGCACTACCACATGGAAAATCTTTCTTGTAGCCTCATGCATCCACTGTCCTCCTTTTTCCACTGGCCACATTACATTATTCCTGCAGAGAAGTGGGGGATGTCTTAATGTCAAATATGCATACACACATTATGAAGCAGATTCTTTCCATGAGCCTCTGCAAGCCATCCCCAGCTCACTGAAAGTGTGATTGCTAATTCCGTCATGGTGTGGTGCACATGTCCAATATGGACAGTGCAGGATATAATGCAATAAACAAATATACACATACTAATAATAAGATTATCTAGATATAAGGATTTTATACAGGGTATAAAAATGGCTAGGATTTCATGTGATGTTGGCCATTAGCCTACTAATATCTCACAATCTTATGAATGGTTGACATGTTAATGCTGCTGTCATTGACATGTGCTATATTGAGGTGCGGATGTACAATATGGCTACAAAAAAGTCTTACAATCTGTGATGTGAACTAATGTATTTATGGCCATTTATGCTTTTGCAGTACATGCTCCTTCTATAAAATTTGTAGAAATATGCCTCCTGAGAACTGTTGACATGGTATGATACACTGTTATTATATTGTTGGTGTATTAGGACATGTGTTTTTGTAGTACAGCAGATAAAACTTCTACACCGTTCTCATTTTGCCATCACATTGACACTTGCAGTATGTCTACTTACCATCATTATAAGTTATGTCACTGATATAAATATCAATTCATATTGATTATATGGTCACATAAATCTTGTCTCATAAACATGGCTGTTATACTGTGATATACACAACCAATGTATCACATGTTTTGATGCAAATGCAACCTTGTGGAATCCATTGTATGTGCAGTTGTGTTGCTACACTCAAGGATTATTGAGGTAGTCGGCAGCCTGATTGTGTGAGTATTAGCATTTGTGTCAGGAAATGTTCTGCATTAGTCACAAACAATCAATCTCTAATGTGTCCTGATATAACATCAGGTTGCTCAAACACAGCTTGCCTGTGAAACATATGTAGGCATATGTTGTGCAAGCGATGTAAGTAAGTGACATTGGTACAGTTGTACAACTGTGTGCATAGTAACAATTTGTGGAATGTGATGAATAACCAAGGCTGCATGGATGTCTTGTCAAAAATCATTTATTACAATACATATGAAATGTTAAGTGGAATACACAACTAAGCACAGATCTGTGTATTTATGCCAGTAGACGTACCCACCCAGAGGACATAGACAACCTGCTAGCTGACGGTTTGTCTCACATGTCACCACCCTGTTGCCACTGGCCATCAGCCAAAGTATATATGCAAACATTGCTCCATTTTTATTCAAAGGAGGGCAGCACACCTGTGCAATCTCTTTGGCTAATAACACAGAAGGTATGGGTCCTGGCAACATCACAGATTGCTTGTAGCATGGCTTAATACCTGACCTACCAGACTCAGTTGGATCTGTACTTCAACACAGCCACCAGACAGCCAGGATTCCCATAAGATGCTGTATAGCAACATGCATCCTTCTAACTTAGGAAACCATCACCTGATGCATGGAGTTATAAAGCCATCCTGACTCTCCTCATCTGTGGGGTAGGCCAAGGAGTCATCATGGACTTTCTCTTAAAGGACACAAGTAATATCTTAACTGTGTACTACACCCATGTTTGAATTGTTCAGGCTACATCATGTCTGTTACATCTGTTCGCTGTCTTCAAGAAAGCTACCAGGGGAATACATGATGACAACACTATCATCCTGTGTAACTTGACCTGGACAAGGCATGTGACACAAATCAACAGTCGGGTATTACAGAGAAACTGTCACAAGTGGCCATAAACACCTACATCACCAAGTGGGTAGACAACTGAAATACATACATGACACAGAAATATATTGCAGTGTGTGATGAAGTCACCTCTATCTAGAGTCTAGTAAGCAGGTCTGTACCACAGAACTCTGTGCTAGGCCTTTTCCTATTCATTATTTAATTCTCAGACATCAAAACTGACTGACACATCCTTTCCTCCAACTAGCTTTGTGGAGGACTGCAAACTGTGGACAATCATTGAATCCAAGTGTGGTATTCGTATAATGCATACAATATCAACACACACAAAGGATAGATGCCACAGACAGGGAGACACAGTAGATGAAGGAAACTCATGGGGGAGTAGCTCCATTCTGAACACAAAAACACAAGATAATTACAATATTGACAACACACCCCTATGAGTAGACCAAGTGGTATGCACACCTGTCAACTAGCCAGGATTGCTGGTTATTTCTAGTACAGGTGTAACAGTGTCCCTTTGAACACCTCCTGCAGATGTTACATTTTGAGGAAGGTGTGCTTGATTCCCCTCAGATTGCTTATGAAACATAATAGTTGTACAAGTGTTTTCTTGTAGAACCATCTACGATCACTTACAATTATATACATCATGTGGAAAACATGGGATTACTGGTGGTATTATTCTGATAATGCCCCTGGATTGTGTATGCTTCTGACTACTGTTGTCCATGGGCCTGTTACTATGCAACCCACTTGGTTGAGACCTATGCTGACATTACATTTATATTCAGGCAACTCATTTTGCACAGCTTCATAATATGCACATAATCCCTATTGTATTGTATTGTCACAGAAACTTGGTTCAGGGCTGCAGGGAGTACTCCTGCCTTAAAAGGCTACAGCTCATTCCACACATTCTGACCCCAAAATGAGGTTGGGAAGACTAAGGGTGGTGGAGTCTCTATCTTCATTAAGAACAGGCACACCTCCATACTGTTTTTTCAGCATGACGCACTGGAACTACTCCAGGTGCAATTGACAGCTGGAAAGACGCCCATTCAAGTTATAGCCAGCTATAGACCTACCTCCATGACTCAAGACACTCACTCCTCTTACCTGGATCTACTTGACTCCATCCAGGTACCCCCTTACACCCTGATCCTTGGTGACTTCAACTATCCCACCATAAACTGGGTGAACTATTCCTGCAATAATGCACTCACTCAACAATTCCTTGACTTCATCAATTCTAATGCACTAGACCAGTTCATCTCCTCCCCTACAAGGGGAAATAACATTATAGACTTGGATCTCACCAACATGGGTGACCACTGCACCACTCCCATAGTATGTTCTTCCCTGGTGAGATCAGATCATTGGACTTTCTCATTTGAAGTTTCTATCCCACCCAACCCCCCAGCCATAATCAAGCTAAAAAACTTCTGAAAAGCTGACTACAACCTCCAAATGGAGGGTATATGTAGCTACCCCCCCCACAGGATGAAGATGACTATGCTGAACAGTACTCCAATGTAGTATACAAGCACCTGTACAACTGCATGGACACAGCCATACCCAACAGAACTGAAACCTGCTCCTCAAGGAAACAAACCTGTTTGGTGGACATCATTTATCAACAGGCATTACAGCAAAAGGAAGAAACTGTTGTCTAAGGGTAAAAAGAAATAAATTACAAACTGGAAAAACTCCTTCCTTAGCCTCAACAAGCAAATTAGATAACTAGTGAAAACCTCCAAAGCCAATTATGAATCAGAACAAAGGGAAATCACAAAGCCTTCTTCAGTTATATCAGGAACCTCCATGGCAAACCCCAGGTTTGTTCCAAATTGTACTTAACAGTATCACTTACAGCAATCCTGTTGACTTAGCCAACCTGCTAGCAGATAGGTTCAGTGCAAACGTCACCCTCTGTCCCCCCAAAGGCCCTTTTAACTTCCCCAATACTTGTCCTGCACCTCACATCTCCATAGATCAAGTGTTAAAGGCCCTATCCAAGGCAAAGAACACAGCTTCCATGGGGCCTGATAGTATCCCAGGCTGTATTCTACACCATCTCCAGCAAGAAGTGGCTTTACCATTGAGCACCCTATTCAACCACAAAGTACAGGCTTCATTCCAGAAGAGTGGACAACTGCCATTGTCATCCCCTTGCACAAAGGTGGTGCCACTACTGACTCTGGAAACTATTGCCCCATTAGCTTGACGAGTCTGATCTGTAAAGCCATGGAGCATATTATTAGGAATCTCATAAACAAGGACATATGTAATCTCCAAGCACTTGACCCCACCCAGTTCATATCTGTCAAGGGCAAGATCTTGTCTGTTGAACCTGGTTGACTTCTTTGAGATTGTCACCAAGGCCCTGGATGAGGGAAACTCAGTGCATACAGTTTACCTTGACTTGGACAAGGCCTTTGACACAATCCCCCACTCAGGCATCTTCAAAAGGCTAATACAACTTGGTATAAATCCCTATCTCATCAGGTGGGTGGCCATCTGGCTCACCAACAGGACCTTCAAGGTCAAAATAGGTGCATCCATCTCTGATAGCAGACTTGTCACTAGTGGAGTTCCCCAGGGATCTGTCCTGGGATCCCTACTTTATCATCTACTTCTCAGAGTTCCAGGCAAAGACAAAAGACCTGTGGCTGACCAAGTTTGTGGATGACTGTAAGTTGGGTGCTGTCATTGACTCTCAAAGGATACTGCAAGAGGGTCTCACAGCAATTAATGACTGGTGCCAAAGTCATGGCCTCAAGCTAAATGCAAAAAAAAAAAATCATCATATCATTCGGCAAGAACATGGCCCCTACTGATTATCACATCAACGGCAAACCCTAAACATACAACCTGTGGTGACAGAAATGGATACTCAGGTTGATAACAATCTCACATTTGACCATCATGTAGTGGCAGTGGACAGAAAAGCCTTTTCCTTGGTTCACCTCATAAGTAAAGGGATGGCATCCAGAAAAAAAGGAGGTTATTACCTCTCTCTACTCCTCCCTCTTTAGACCAATAATTGAGTATAACACCCTTTTTGGTACGTACTTCTCCAAACATCTGCACTAACTGGAAAGGCCACAGAAATACCTCACAAATAAAATCCATGGCCTCCAATACCTGTTCTATATGGACAGGCTCAAATCACTATCACTCTACATGGTATCATACAGATTGAACAAAGGTGATCTGTGTTTCACCTTCAAGGCAGTCTTGGACCTTGCCCTACTAGACATGCTCCAAATCCTTAAGTCTAACTCCTCGTGCATTACCCACCCAAAAGGCCTGACTCTAATATGCAACATTAACAAAACCTGTTGGAGAGACAGGTTTGTTTCCCATTGGCTGCCCTGTCTTGGGAATAGACTTCTTATACACGTCAAACAGAGTACCTCTTCAAGTGCAACTTTGATGAATTGATGGGAAACCACAAATTTGCTCCAGCGGTTCCACCTGTGTCCCTCACTGACAGGGATGACAGGTGCTGAATGAGGTTTCTTTTTGGGGATAAACTCTTGGCTAGGCCTGTATGGGCCCCAGGTTCATTAGCTTAGTAACCTCCTATGATCCTATATACCATCCCTGATATATGTCCTGTCCATTGTTTATGTCAGGATGCTTATATCAGAAAGTATTCACTCCATTGATGCATCACCTTGTGTCACAGTCACATAATATGTAATAACTGTGCAGTCTGTACTGTATCATGTTAGATTAGTGTTTATGCAATCACTGTCTTCATTAACATGCCCTCATGTGCTGTACATTACCATGTTTCACCTGTCCTCTTGCCAGAGTTCATTCCTACAATTCATCTGTGTGTCTCTTTTCAATAAACACTCTTTCCCTGACTATTTATTTATAATACAGTCTATGTAACCTTACTAATCATTTACACAACTTCTTTTCAATATGCCTGACACAGGTTTCTGCAATACTCTGCACTGTATGCACTTTTATGTAATGTGTTGGAAGTATATGCACTGCTTTATTAAAAACCCTAGTAATCATTGTGGCATTTTGCACAATCCTGTAGACCTAGTGTGCCTGTAGGTAAACAGGTTTACATAACTGTTTCTATCCATGTTGGTATACACAGTTTCCTGGCTGGCAACACTGCTGCTGGCCATGAAACCATGCTTGTTTATGTTTAAATGTGGTGCACGGCATGCATATGTAATTAGTACTGTTGCTTACCACACAAAGATGTAAACTCCATGTAGGCTTTGCTCTAAGCCTACAAGGAGTCTATTGAATCCTCAGGTATTTCTCTTAAAAGATAATATGACACATTTATCCACCATATGAATTTAACTCTAAGACTCCAATGTATTCCTCCCTCACTGTCTTAACATTCCATATTTTTTGAATTCTTCCTTTTTACAAACTAAACTACTAAAACCCATAAATAATAAAAACAAGTCTACAACTGCAACTGCATACTTTACTAATATAGCACAGCCTACTGTGGATACCAAAGTTCCTAGTTTGCCTATGATATAGACAAACTATCATACTATCTCTCTACCTACAAATATTTAAAAATTCATAAAAAAACTAGCCAAAAGCTACAATGACTTACAAATAATGAATATAATATTACATATAAGTTAAAAACAATAAGAGACTATTACTTTTATGTATTATATAATTTAAAAAATATTCCCCCATTACTACATAAATGTTTAATAATTCTTTTGTATTAATCACAAATAATAAATAATCCAACAAATAGTGTATTATATACCCATTTGTATAATAGTAGTATAAGTTTTCCATTAAATATTCCTAAATTATTTGTTTATTCAACATAATTATATCTAAATCTCTTAATAAGTAGAACAAAGTGGGACCTGAAGAGATAAATATATCTGTAAGCTTACTGGTGACAGGTAATTTTCTCATACTAAACTATTATACAAATGGAAAATCAATGCATACATATATTATTCATGCTAAAAGGTACACACAGATTTTTAGATATAACAGAAGATATGAATTAATTTCAAAAGTACAAGTCTCTATATCTCAAAATTGGGCAATACTCTTAATATGAAAATATGAAAATATTTAAAAATCCCTTAGCTTACTGAACTAGTTTATAAAAATATGTACATTACTGAGGTCAAAGAGAATGTCTTGCTGTTTCTATGGAGAAAAAAATGCAGTCTGTATTGTATTCAAAACTTACAATGTGTGTAATTCAAATCTCATTCTTCCTTCCCAGAGTCAAACATATTGAAAAATCTATTCTACTTTCAAAATGAATGTACTGATTCAGCAATATAACATACATATTTACATACATAAAAATACTTCAAGCACTGACATTAATGCCCTTCTAGCTTGCCAAGATACCAAAACACTTGTTCCCATAATAAGTGTCCAGGTTGTTCTTAAAAATATTTAAACTAGTACTTGCTTTAATGTCATGTGGTAGTCTGTTCCATGCATCAGCTACTCTGTCAGAGAACCAATTAGTACACTTCTCATTCCTATAGAATCTTCTACATAGGTTTTCTGATGATTCTCTAGTACTTTTTGATAACACCAAACATTCCCACAAGTAGCTGTCTCCAAATGCCCTAAGTACCTGAATAAGATCTTCTCTTTGATATCTCTAAGAAACAGTGTCAGTGGTGGCTGGTGACTTCAAATTAAAGGGGGGCTGCAGGAGACAGCTCAATGGGTGGGGCCAAAGGGAAGGGGTGTGACCAACTAGAAAGGGGTGGAGTTATGCTCAAAACCACAACAACTGGAACTGTAATTAAATACACTGCCCTGGGTGCCAAACCATCATTATGAGAGTCCAATCAAGACAAAATGAAGTGTAGAAGAAAAAAATATTTCAATGCATTGGCTGCATGACAACTTACTTAATATCTAGATGGAAACACAAAGGTTGTGAGGCATGAAAAAATAAATTGCTTTTTAAATACATTACTGGAATGCCAGTCAAAAAAAGTATAAAAAAAAACAAGCAGTACTCAGTTCAAACCACTTCTCCTTGCACTGCAGTTCTAATTATAAATTATATTCAGCTTTATAAAATTACCAAGTAACATGCTGAAAGTAGCAATCTCTGTAATACCCCCTCTTGTAAAAATGTTTCTGATCCAAAAAAGACCTGCTGCCTGACAACAGCTATCTACTTGTTTCATGGAGAACACATGATCAAAGTAAACAATGAACAGCGAACAAGAAACAAGCTCAAGATAAATTGCTTAAAGGATTACTGCACAAGTTATGGACCACACATGATAGCTTGGCATTCTGTTTAGTTTACAGGTAAAGCCTGAAAAGATAACTGCAAGTCTCCAACAAATGTAATGAGCTTCTGAAAATACTGTAATCCTGTACTTTATTACAAATATTGTCATATGCATTTCAATGCCTAAGGCTTATACGTTATCTAGTTATGTAAATATTCTCTGCATGGCAACAATGAAAAAGGCTTTCAATGTTGATAATTCTTTAACAGTATGCTTATTAAAGCTTACTTGCATCTTACAGTCTCCGACAAGCCTAGCTGAGGGTCATTAAAGCATTGCTACTTTAATACAGAGCAAAAGGGCACTGTAACAGCATGCATTTTCTGAATAATAAGAAGCATAAATCAACAGTATAAAAATATGACAGAAAACCAGAACATTCTACAAAATCAAGGACAGATGAAAAGCCACAGTCATACTTGTGTTCTACCTTGAATGGGGGAATACTCTGCACACTTACATTGCATAACTGCTCCTTGCCTTGCTTGGACACATCCAGAGCCACTACAATGGGGAGTGGAGTGCAACAAGTAGGTCACAGTTTGAAATGTCTCTGGCTGATGGTGATAGCTCTGACACTCACACCTTTCAACCTCAGAGCAAGAAATCTGGACAAAGCCATACATAGAAGTGGGACGCAGGCCAAAATTAAAGACAAATTTTAAATATTGCTCTTATAAACTTAGAAAGATAATAGAATAGTAGTAGGTCTTGCATTAGTATGAATTTTTGAAAGGTATGAAATCTGAAACTCAAATGTCTGCCATTATTTTCTAACTTCAATCTTTAATGATTTACTACTAATTTGCCAGAAAACCACAATTTTATGAAAAACAGATCAAATATGTTATACAAAAATATAAAATTGCCACACAATACAGCTGGGAACCTGTCAAAGAAGGGACACTTTTTTTAAAATTAGTACTGTTAACTTGAGCAGCTGACAACATAAGAGCATCTACATGCATTTCTGAAATAAAAGTAATCTATAACTCTGATCATTACAGTTATTTATAATTGTAAACCCTCCACGTTTTCTTCCAAAATTGCCATTTTGCAGAGGGTTTATTAGAGGGAGAGCAACATTTTGAGCCAAAATTGGAGACAGTTGAGAGGTTTGGATATTCCTAATTCTATAAAGTGATTTATTTGCATGTACCTCTCAACCTCTTAATGCAGAAAATCTGAATAAGGCCAAATATATTGGGGGAACATACAAACAGTACTAAAAAGACAATTGATAGAATAACAGGTCTTGCATTAGCATGCATTTTTCTGAAGGATATGTCGTCTGAAACTCAATGTCTGTCATTATTTAGTGACTTTATTCCTAAATGATTTGGCAGAAAACCACAAATTTTATGAGGAACAGATCAAAAATAAGAAGGAAAAATCTATTCATTCTGCAAAATTCTGGACAGTTGAGAGGTATAGTTCAGCCAGGGCTGTCTGAGTTTGCTGCCCTCCCCCCCCCCACAAAATCATGGTTGAATGGAGTGTCCCCCCTGCAGCCATTCCAATGTCCCATTCCTTGGTTATTTCGCCCCATTTGCCATAAACACTGTAATGTGCATACTGCTTTACTTCTGCGATGATATGGATTTCATTTGAAAGTTTTATTTTATTTTCCAGCATAAACCCTAATAGGTATCTGCTAAACAAAGCAATGCAGTCTCACAATGAAAATAGACTTAGCATTAAAACTTCTCTGCCCTTGAAACTCACATTCATTGAAACAGCATTGAAACCCACATTCAAAGAAAATACATTTTGCCAGTGGCAGATAAAGATTAATTTTGAGCTGTTTTCAAATCACTTAATCCCTTGAACATGAAACATACACATGCTCTTTGATACACCTTCCTGACTGTATTAAATTATATTCCTTGTACAATAGAGTATAGTTGTTAGACAGCATTTTAAACTTATTGTTTTGAATATTTTTCCAGTAAACAATAAAACAAAATGCATGCACCAATAATGACAAAACTGCCCAATTCAGAACATTTCCATCATAACAGTCTACTCAAACTTCTACAGTCCAACAGTATCAGTAAATATGCACAATCTCTGAAGAAGTAAAATTCATCTAAATAATTCCACATTAAAGAAATCTGTTAACTAATGGAGAGGTTACTGCTAGCAAACAACTTTATATGTCATTGTTTCATCTTCAAATAAAGTGCCTGTTGCCCTTGAGGAATAAATTGCCTATGTTGCATTAAAAAATGATAATGCTATAATATCACAATAGGGAATGGATGTCAAACTGATAACAGGTTCATAGTTACTAGGTATCTTCGCCAAAGAGGACTGCAGCATCCATCCCCTTTAAAACAGAGTACAGTATCAGCAATGGATTTACCTACTGTGGGAGTAGAACCCACAACCTTCTGCATCAAAAGCAAGTACACTAACTGTTGTGCTATTTACAGTGTAAGCAGACTCGGTATAAGGAGCACTAAACTTTTGTTCCCCTGCAGCTCTCAGCTCCTTGTAAAATATACTCGACACTCAGCTGTATCTCTGAACTTTGCAGCACAAGAAATCTGGAAAAAGCCAACATTTATTGGGGGGGGGCAAAAGCCCAAAAACCAGGGACACATTTTAAACACTGCTTGCATAATGTTGGAAAGTTGCTAGAATAAAATGCTGTGTTACCACCATACATTTCACTGCGAAGTATTGAACCCAGGACGCTGTGCAAAACAGCCAGAGCAACATACCACTATGCCAAATCATCTATTTTTATGAAAGAAAGGAAGACTGAAACTTAAATGGCTACCATTTAGTGAATTCAGTTCTCACCATAGCTGTCAACATCTTAGCACAAAACACCTGAACAAAGCCAATAATGGGGGAATACAGCCCCCAAACATATTCAGTGAGTTCAGTAATCACCATAGCTTTCAACCTTGGCACCAAAAACCTGGACGAAGCCAATAATGGAGGAATACAGTCCAAAAAATAGGAACAAATACCCACTGAGGGCACCAGAACAAACTCACACAAACACAGGGAGGGCATGCAGACAACACACAGAAGGCACGCCAGCCAAGAATCAAACCAGACAACCCGTAGCTATCAGGCAACACCGCTACCACTGCATCATTGCACTACTGGCTGTGTTAAGTAAAGTAACAAAAATACAGAAACCACAGATTTTATGAGGAACAGAACAAATATGAGGCAAAAATCTGCAAATGTTTTACAAATGGTGGTGGGTAGGGAATTCAGGATCTTGTCACTTGGGCCCAAGGTACAGGGTTCAAGCTTTATTCTCTATCCACCACCATGAAGCAACTGGGGCATTACACACACACACACACACACACACACACACACACACACACACACACACACACACACCAGATTATCTGTCCTTCATAAACACCCTACATGTCTCTGTACTCAGCTATGTTCTCCGCGGCGATCACCTATCCTCAGACCAACTCCTCTGTAGTGATCCTGAAGCCCGATCGGTCCTCCATAATGGCCCATGTATGCCATTGGGTCTCCTTTGAGATGTGAGGAGGCTGGAGCCTCCTGCTGTTGGTCCAGCCTGTGGGCAATGCAGTCTGGTGACCTTCTGGTTTGTGCGGTCATCACAGCACAGACCTCCGGGCTGGAAGGGTGGAGTTTCCTGTCTTCCCTATCCAGACTACCTAACAGAGCAGTCTGGAGCTTGGAATGCCTGAGCATGTGTGCTTGGAGTTCTGGTCTGCCTAACACAGCAGTCAGGAACTAAGCACGCACGCACAGAGTCTGAGAATTTTTATTTTAATATGTTCTACGGTGGGGGGAATGGGGAATTTATTCAATCCATTTTACAGGTGGGGGACCCATTTTAGAGGTAGAGGGGCTGCAGTCCCGCAGTCCTATACCACGAGCTACCCCTGAACACTGTACAAGTTCAGATATTTTAGTCTTTCATAATAACCTAAATTTTCAGATCCATGGATGCTCTTGATATATTTTCACTGTACTCTTTCCAGTTTACTCATGCTTGTTTTCTTATAAGGTTTCCATATTGTTATTCCATACTACAAGTCTGGGTCTAATGTAACTAACAAACAATGACTTCATCATTTTTGATTTCCTAGACTTTATAAATCTTTTTAAACAATCTATACTTCTATAACTATTATTAACCAATTGGTTGATATGATTACAAAAACTCCTAGCTGAATCTATCCATATACCCAGGTCCTTAAATGAGTCCACAGTTAAAATCACTGTGTGCAGTATTAAATATTCACCTTTCAATATATGTCTTCCAAATCTCATATGCTTAGTTTTTGATGTATTTATCAGCATATGATTTTCCTGTGCCCAAATGGTCAATTTAGTCCAGTTATTTTACAGACATGCCTTATCTGTAACACATGTAATCAGGTTACCCAATTTCAGGTCATCTGCATATAGACTGTAGAACACCTCAGATGAAACAGTTAGGTCTGAAAGATACAATCTAAACAAGTCAGGGCCTAGCACAGAGCCCTGTGGGACACCCTGACTGCAATCAAGGATTTCACCTGTCCAGTTGATATATACTTGCCATGTCCTATTTGTAATCCATGCATCTATCTGTCTTATCAAGAGTACATCAATACCTAGTTCTACTAATTTCTTGGTCAGTGTTTTGTGTATGTCCCTGTCAAATGCTGAATTTAAATCTATATAAATTACATCACAGCACAATTTTACATTCATAACTGTTATTATATTGTTATAGAACATCATATTATAGGTGGCAATAGATCGATTTTCGGCATATGTATGTTGATATATGGTTTCAAGTCCCCACATATCCAGTTCTGACAATAACTTATCCAATATTACCTTCTCCATTATTTTTCCACAACATGAAAGTAGACTTAAGGATCTATATAACTCTGGGTTTGTTCTGCTCCACTTTCCCTTAAAGGCAGGTTTAATAATTGCATGTCTCCAATCTTGAGGAACCTCCCCATATTTATATGACCTAGTGAATAATATCTATAATGGTACCATAAGTTCTTGCTGAAGTGCTCTCAAGTCATTGTTACTAATTCCATCTACTCCCTGTCCTTTGTTTGGATCCAGTTTGTGCAGCTATCTTTCAATATATTCTAATTTGATTCCAGTATCTGGGATTACATGGATGCTACTAGGACGTGTCACCCCTTTTGTGGTGCCAAACATAAGCATAAGATGCGGTGGTGGTGCTGTGGTAGCGTTGTCGCCTCACAGTTAGACGTTGCCCATTTGATTCTCAGTTAGAGCGTCTTCTGTGTGGTGACATGCGTGAACGGGTGTTCCTTTGTTGAAGGTTGTGTGTTAGGCCTGGCAAGCCAGCACGTAAAACTCTACTGCCAATCATTAGCGGACCGGAGTTCCGCTGTGGCGACCCCTAACCGGGAAAAGTCAAAAGACACAAACAATCTATAATCTGTTATGTCTGAGAATAAATTTTAGAATTTGCACACAGTTTATCAATTTGTGTGTCTTTACTCCTTCCACATCTTATAGGTTCATAGGTAGGTACTAGGCTATCTGCCTGAAGGCATTTATAAGCCTAGCCAGAATGTGTTGGTTTTCACCACCCCCTTAGATTAGTTCCCTGTGCCTCTGCCCAGCAGAGCCACTGAAGTGATCCCGTGGTAAAATTTCAGTTTCCCATCCACTTCTCAAGGTTTCTCTTGAAGAGTGTTAGCGAGGAGCTCTGCCTAATGTAGACTGGAATCTTGTTCCAAGGCATGGGAAGTCTCTGGGACAGTAATCTATCCTACAGGCATGTACTGTTTATTGTTGTGGTGAGGTTTAGATCCCTAGACAGTGTGGCTCGAGGGGATAAGGTTTTCTTTAGGTGGAGCATGTCCATCAATTCTGGGTTGGACATGGCCTTGTATGTCAGGCAGAGATCACCTCTGAGTAGGCGGTATGCAACCGAGTACAGTTGAACTTTCTTCAGTCGAGCTGCATAGGGTATCTGTTTGAGGCCAGTGATCCTCTTGGTGAGGTACTTCTGTGGTCTTTCCAGCTGTTGCAGGTGTCTTGTAAGGTACATCCTAAATGAGGCATTGTACTCTAAGATGAGTGATGAGTGGAGGGCCACAATGACCTCTTTTGATCTGGATGCAAACCTTTTGTGATTAGGTGGGCCACGTAGAAGGATTTTCTAACCACTTTGACAATGTGATTATCAAAGGAGAGATTACTATCTACTTGGGTCCCCTGATCCCTTATTACGTCTTCCATATTTAGGGGACTACAACCTATGTAGTAGTTTTGTGGGTACTTTGTTTTTTGCAAAGGGGATGACTATGCACTTTTTGGAATTTAGCTTCAGGCCATGATTTTGACACCAGATATCCATCTCAGGGAGACCCTTTTGGGGGATGTCTGTGTCAGCCGGAGAGTCAGTTATAGTCCCTAGTTTGCAGTCATCTGTGAACTTGGTCAGCCATAGTCCTCTTGTGCTTGCCTGTACCTCTGAGAAGTATATGCCAAACAGAAGGGTTCTTAGGACTCAGCCCTGGGGAACGCCACTTGTAACCGGTTTAGAGTCAGATCTAGCTCCCATAACTCTCACCATGTGGATTTTGTCCATGAGCCAGTTGGCAACCCATCTTGTGATGTAGGGGTTTATGTTCAGGCTGGTGAGCTTGTCTATAATACCAGAATGGGGAATGGTGTCGAAAGCCTTTGTGAGGTCTAGATAGGCTGTGTGTACCACCTTTCCCTCATCTATAGCCTTGGTAACTTTCTCAAAGAAGTCCACCGGGTTTAGGAGGCATGATCTGCCCTTAACAAAGCTGAACTGGGTAGGGTCCAGTGTTTGGAGGTTCCCAATGTCTCTGTTAATGAGTTCTGTGATGATGAACTCCATAGCCTTGCAGACCAAGCTAGTCAGGCTTATAGGGCGATAGTTCCTGGGGTCTGTTGTGGCTCCACCTTTGTGGTGCAGAATAACCATTGCTGTGCGCCACTCTATAGGTACGTAGCCTGTGGAGAGGCTGAGTTTGAACAGTGTGTTTAGGTGAGGGGTTAGTTTGTCTTTGAGCTCATGTAGGATGCAGCCTGGGACACTGTCCAGTCCCATTGATGCTGTGTTTTTGGCTTTGGAGAGGGCTGTTTTAACCTAAGTGTCTGTGATTTCAGGGGCTCTACATTCTTCTGGTATGGTTATGGGCCCTTTTGGGGGTGAGAGGAGGTTGAAATTTGCGCTGAACCTGTCTGCCAAGATGTTGGCGATATCGGTCGGTTCAGTGTATTTTGTGCCATTCTGCACTAACTCTGAGCAGATCTGAGCATTGCCACATAGATTCTTGACATAGCTAAAGAATGCCTTGTGGTTATCTTTGGAGTCCTTGACAATTTTTCTTTCGAAGCTAGCTTTGGATGATTTGATGAGGGATCGTAGTTTCTTGCTGATACTAATCAGGGATGTCTTCCCTTCTTGGGATTTTACTCTTTTCTTTACTAGTTTCCTCCTTCTATTGTATAGCTTGTTTATGGCAGGGGTCCACCGGACTGGTTTCCTTTTCTTGGAGGAGTGAGTCTTGGTTTTGCTTGGGATGGCATGATCCATACTTTCTTGTAGGTGCCCGTTGAATGCATTGGTAAAGGATTTTGCAGCTTGGACAGCATTATCCTTTAGGATGGGGGCTTTGAAACTTTCCACCTCGATCTTAAGTAATGTGAAGTTTGCTTTTCAAAAGTTTTTCATGGTAGTTTCCTTGTCTGGGGGTGGGGGCAGAATGTGTGTATCCAAAGTGATTTGTTTATGGTCAGATCTAACCAGCAAGGGGTTGACCTCCAGTGTGGAACACCAGTTGCCCATGCTGGTGATGACCAGGTCCAATATGTTGTCACCTCTGGTGGAAGTGTTGACCAGTTGATCCAGGACATTTGAATTTATAAATACTAGGAAATGTTGGGCAAGGGAGTTAGTACTTGAGTAGTTCTCCCAGTTAATGTTTGGGTAATTGAAATCACCCAATATTAGGGTGTTTGGTAGGACCTTTATGTTTTCCAGTGTTTCCAGAAACACGAATGGGGGTCCTGGGATACAGTGGGTGGTCTATAGCAAGCTACAATTTGAATTGCAGTTTTGCCCATTGTTAGTTGCACGTGGATGATCTCTGAAGCATCGTGTTGTGCCACTAACCTGGAGGTGTGGATATCCTTGATGAATATGGATACGCCCCCCCTTTTGTATTTTTGTCCGAGTTCTGTGGCAGAAATGTATGGTATGAGTTGTAGCCTGGTAGTGCTGTGATGCTCTCTGGAGCCTTAAATCAGGTTTCTGTTACTGCACATATATCAATTTTCTCCATACTGAGGAGTGCCTCGAGTGCATGCATTTTGAGGTTTAGACTTCTGGCATTGAGTAGCATTACCCTCAGTTTTTTGCAATTTGTGCTATTTAAGACAGTGGGTTTGTCTTTAGGCACTGTGGGGGTGGCAGGAACCTTGGCCAGTATTCAAAAGCCTAGGGGTGACAGGTGCAAGCCATCTCTAGTGAAGCAGTGTGGCTTGTCAAGCATGTCATCCCAGGCAGACAGACAATGGATCCCCTTTAAATGACATCAGAAACTTAGCCAATTGTTGAAATTGATATTTTTTTCTTTATACCATGGTATCATTCATGGTGAGGGTAGGATGCTACTCAGGGTCAGGGTCATACCGGCCTGGGCTACATGATCAGAGAGCTCTTCCTGGTCTATTTTCATGTAGTTCAGGGAGATACAGCTCAGGTCATTCACACCAACATGGACAATGACAGAGTCATATTTGTACTTGTTCTAGAGTGACCTGAGTATTTGTGTTATGTGGTGGATCCTGGCACCCGACAGGCAGCTAACAGCAACCTTCTCCTTATTCAGCCTAGTGAGTAGGACATCAGTGTGCCTGACTATAGAGTCACCTATTACTAGTATGTTGGGTATGTTATTTTGCCTTATGGGCTGTGATTGCATGGCACACTGGTTTTGTGAAGTATGTGTTTCATGGCTTGTGTTAGGGGGGGGTGGAGGTTGCTTGGATGTATGCTTTGGAGGTCTCTGTTGCTTTTGCAGATTTTTATTTATAGCATCCGAGTATGTTTTTGTGTATTTATGTGTGTTTTTTGCCAGTGATGGTTTAATGGGTCTATGTGAGACTGGTGACATGATGCAAGTATTTCCCTTCTCCTCTTGACTGTCTGATCCAGTCTTGGGTTGAGAGAGTTTAGCCTCCAGTTTGGCTGTATAACTACATCTCTCATATGTATTAGTGTTTGGTGGTAGGAGGAGAGAGTTGTCTGTGTACATGAGGCAGTTGTAACATTGCCTCAAAATGCCCAGATTCACCAGTTGGACTGGAGAGTACACCTGAAACTGCCCTTTGGACATGCCTGGATAGGTACAGTGAACTCTTTTACTGAATGGCTAGTAAGGTCGAATAGAGAGCCTTGTCCTTCTGTACAGTATAGGAGGGTCTAGTGCTAGGGTTTATAAGTGCTTGTTATGCGTTTTGAGCAAGTACCGGGCTGAGAAGTGAATTGCTTGAGTGCTTAAGTTGAAAGTTTGTCTAGTTCCAAGGGAAACATTGAAAAGGAGACTTTGTGGAGCCGGGAATAGTTATACCCTAGCTAACCGGCACTGCCCAGCATGCAAAACCGGGAAAATGCGGTATTTTTAGCAGGGAAATGAAAGAAATAGAAATTAGCCCAAAATGGCCAATAAACTACTAATTTCTGGGCTGAAACCACTCCTCCACGGACAGATAGGCTGCTCAAAGCTCTCCTCTCTCAAAAGTTAACAGAGAAACTTCCTTCTATCCAAGTAAGGTATGGGTAAACACAGAGATATGTAACACAGCCCTGAATTCAGCACTAACCTGAAAATTGGACTATACTAACTTAGAAAGGCAGGAAATAAGTATATATTTTTTTTCAGAAAATAAAGCAGATACAATCACAAAAACACTTTAAATGCACATAAAATGATATTTATTGTTATATATCTCAGATCAGAGTTGTAGTCAATTACCTAGTAATAAAGTAGGAAGAAACACAAATACAGTAAAAGCAGATGAATAAAGTGCAATTATATATATATATATATATATATATATATATATATATATATATATATATATATATAAAACAATAGAAAACGAACAAACTGATTTAAACAAGTTACCCAATTAACCAGAAAAAAGCTCAAAACTGAGCCCTGTTCCAGCAGTCTTCAATCAGACAAGTTCTAACTGCACACTCCTGCTACTAGGGTGCAGGGGAACCTTCTCCAAAAAAGATGGCCTGGATCAGTGCTCAAGTTATACAAACAAAGCTAGAGCCAGCAGGCCTGAATCTGGTCTATGCTAGAGCAACAAGACACACCAATTTCAGAAAGAAACAGTTCAAATAAGCAGGCACAGTAAGCCTGTGACCAGAAATTCCCAGCTCAGAAGGGTAGAATCCAGCCTGTCCTCCTACAAGAGTGCAGACCACAAACCTTCTTAATGTAGAATAACTGGTCTGAAGCCCAAGTGCTTAATCCAGAACTAATACACTTTTAGAATGGCAGACACTGAGCCTTCAATCAGCAATTCCCAGCTTAGAAGGATGTAAGCTACCTGTCCTGCCACAACAGTGCAGACCACAAACCTTCTTAATGTAAAACAACCTGTATGAAGTCCAAGTGCTTAAACCAAAAGACTTAGAATAACAGTTACAATTTAATCAGGCTACTACCAAGCTCCTAAAAAAAACTATAAAAGATTTCCTATTATGTTCAATATCTTTACATAAATTTTCTTCAAATTTTTGTTGATCTTGTCTTACACTGTGCTTAATCTGTTTGTCCAGCTTGTTTATATTTCAGTTTTCAAAGTTGTAGCTCAACCTCTCTTCCATTTCTTATATTTTTGTCTCACAACTTAATCAGATATCTTGTTCTTATGGAAATATATCCCCCTGATGTTATAGGCCTAGATCCTGATGTTAAATATATTTTTTTATTTTTTTGTACTCAAACAATTTCTCCTTCAAAACTTTCAACATTCCATCTGCAGTTTTTCCACTGAACACCTCACTCCAGTTAGTTTTACATAGTGACTGTTTTGATTCCATATAATCTGTAATTAACTTTCTGTGCATTGATTTAGATTTCAGTTTGGCAGAATTATCTAGCAACAGATTAACCTTTATAACTCCATGATCACTGCACATCAGTGGTGGTAAAACTTGACTTGAAGTAACATTAATTTATTTAGGAACACAAACAATGTCTAGTATATTCCGTCCCCTGGCAGTTTTTTTTTTTTTTTTACAATCTGACGCAATTGTTGTTCCTGAATATATATTGTGAATAATTTCCTTACTAAAATTGTTAAATCAATATCATTCCAGTCTGTTAATGGTAAATTTAAGTCCCCAGCTAATAGTATTCTTCTCTCCTGTGTTTCATGTAAGAAATATATTAATTTTTCTAGGTCATCTGCTCTTGATTTAGGTGGTCTATATACTCCAACAATTGTTATATGTTCCAGGGTTGTCTTTTTTGTCAGAGTTACAAACTCTATAGTATTTGTGTTATCATTGAACATGTAATAATCACAGGTCTCATAACTATCTTTAATCCCTATCATAACACCTCCACCTGATTTTTTGTTAGAATGTCTGTTACAGTAAAAACATTTATACCCTGACAGAACTGGTTTCCAGTCATTGTTCTTTAACCATATTTCACAAACAGTAACAACATCAATCTTATGGGAATGTAGCAAATTTTCCAATAAAAAATGTATTATTAATGCTCCTAGCATTAACAACCATCAGAGATGCATCAAATGCTGCTATATGTGAACTTTAAAATTTTTGACCTGGCAAAAATCCTGCCTAGTGTCAAATACTGCAAAATATAAACAGCAAAAATTATCTTCCTTGATCTTGACAAATGCACGCCATCCTGTCTGAACACATGTATGCCCAAAACTAGGCTTGGATGTTCTACACATTTCCATTTTTTAAAACAGGACATTTTTTCCATGTAGGTATTTATCCAAAAAATCTTTTCATTCGCAGTAACCTAACTATCCCTTTTATTGGCGATTTGTAAAAAATATGTCCTATCACCAGCACAAGCTATACTATCTAAGAGAGCTGTCAGTTCCTTACTAACAGTCAGAGAATCCTTGCAGATTGCATCATTTGTACCAACATGAATAAAAACAGATTCATACTTCTTTATATTAAGGCATTCCAAGGCTTGTCTCAGATCTTCTATTTTTGCTCTTGACAAGCATAACACTATTCAATGTTCATTATCTTCTCTGCACATATAAGTATCAGTTCCTCTAATAACTGAATCTCCAATTACAAAAATATCTTTGCTCACCAGCTCTGAAGAATCTTCAACTTCTGATACAATAATATCTGCTCTAGCAATTGTTACGAAGAATAGATCTTCATCATAATTAGTCGTATTAGTCCCACTGTTTTCATTGTGTATTGAATTCTCATCCAACTGGTATTGTAAATCCACAACTTGAGCCATGTAGTCAACATCTGTCTTTCTCTTCTTTTTTTCTTACAGTAATGTTCTTCAATCCTTTCATGTTCAGTTTTGATTTCTTCATCTTCACCTGCCCCTTGCCTCTTTTAACTACCTTCTCTTTTGGAAAAATGATGCCTTTTTCTGTAGACTGATGGTTTTCAGATAGAAAAATATTATCATTCCATGTAACTTGTGTCTTACATAACAAAGCAGTGTCCTTTCTTGTATGTATTCTCTTTCCTTTACAGTCATTAATCAGTTTATTTTTCTTCCTTGTTATTTCTTGTGAACGTCTTCTTTTTTCTTTCTTTCTTTCTTTCTTTCTTTCTTTCTTTCTTTCTTTCTATTTTTTTGTTTCTTTCTAAATAGACAAGATCCTCCTCAGATTGCTGAATACTTGCATCCAGAATTCCAAAGTTGTCAGTGGTATTGTCTTGTTTCATATGGGGTTGAATGATCTTTGCAGACAATAACTGCAGACATCATTTCCTAAATGTGTTCTATTTGTTCTTCGCCTAATATTATTTATTTCACTAGTTCAGTCATTATTATATGAAACAACAGTTCTCCAAGCCATGCCAGTTGCACAAGTGCAATCATCATCATTAAGTCTAGATTTACTTCTTACAATGGTAAGCAAATCATCCAACCTTTGACACCAGTAACACAGATCACCAGTGTTATCAGCTGTTACCTTTAAATATGCATAGCATTTATTATACTGTAGAAAATATTTGTGCATTAGCAAATCATTAATTGCATACTCATTTAAGGAATCCATGTTTAACTTCAAATGAATAAAATATTGTAAAAAAAAAAAGAATAATATGACATTCAAATATCAGCCCTGCTTTCTGAAATGAGTTATTTCAGGTAGTATTAGTAAACCTAATAACATACAACATAGAAAAAGCTACAATTTTACATGAAAAGGCTTCAAGTGTTAACTTTCAGGATACTTTCAAATATTTTTATATGACTTTCTATGTAGATTATATGAGATATTGGACATTCACATTTCTGCCATATGTAGATATATGTGATACATATCTTTCTTACCTTATTCTATATATCTTATATTTCTAAAATTTCACATCAATGAGCTATCCAAAATGAACTAACCCCTCACCTAAACACACTGTTCAAACTCAGCCTCTCTACAGGCTACGTACCCATAGAGTGGTGCACAGCAACAGTTATCCCGCTCCACGAAGGTGGAGTCACAACGGACCACGGGAACTATCACCCTATAATTCTGACTAGCCTGGTCTGCAAGGCTATGGAATGCATCATCATGAAACTCATTAACATAGACATTGGGAACCTTTGACCCTACCCAGTTTGATTTTGCTAAGGGCAGATCATGCCTCCTAAACCTAGTGGACTTCTCTGAAATGGTTACCAAGGCATTAGATGAGGGAAAGGAGGTCCACACAGCCTACCTAGACCTCACAAAGGCTTTCGACACCATTCCCCATTCTAGTATTAAAGGCAAGCACACCAGCATGAACATAAACCCCTACGTCACGAGATGGGTTGCCAGCTGGCTCATGGATAGAACCCACATGGTGAGAGTTGCAGGCTCTATGTCCGACTATAAACTGGTTACAAGTGGCATCCCCCAGGGCTCAGTCCTAGGACCCCTCCTGTTCGGTATATACTTCTCAGAGGTATAGGCCAGCATAGGAGGACTATGGCTGACCAGGTTCACAAGCGACTGCAAACTAGGGGCCATAATTGATTCTCCAGCTGATACAGACAACCTTCAGATGGGTCTCACTGAGACAGATACCCGGTGTCAAAATCATGGCCTCAAGCTAAATGCCAAAAAAGTGCATAGTCATCCCATTTGGAAAAAACAAAATACCCACAAACTATCACATAGGTAGTAGTCCCCTAAATACAGAAAATGTAATAAGGGATCTTGGGGACCCAAGTAGATAGTAATCTCTCCTTTGATAATCATATTGCCAAGGTGGTTAGAAAATCCTTCTATGTGGCCCACCTAATCACAAAGGGGTTCGCATCTAGAGCAAAAGAGGTTATTGTGCCTCTCTACTCATCACTCATTAGACCCATCATAGAATACAATGCCCCAATTGGGATGTACCTTATAAGATACCTGCAACAGCTGGAAAGGCCACAAAAGTACCTCACCAAGAGGATTACTGGCCTCAAACAGATGCCCTATGCAGCCCGACTCAAGAAACTCCAGCTGTACTCAGTTGCATACCGCTTACTCAGAGGTGATCTCTGCCTGACATACAAGGCCATGTCCAACCCAGAATTGATGGACATGTTTCACCTAAAAAAAAAAACAAATCCCAGTGAGCCACATGGTCTAGAGATATAAACCTCACCACATCGATAAATAGGACATGATGAGGGATAGATTCTTATCCCAGAGACTCCCCATGCTTTGGAACAGGATTCCAATATACATCAGGCAGATCCCCTCATTAACACTCTTCAAGAGAAACCTTGACGGGTGGATGGGAACAGAAAATTTACCCCGGGAATCACTGCAGTGGCTCTGCTGGACAGTGGCACAGGGAACTAATGGCTCTGCTGGACAGTGGTGCAGGGAACTGATGGCTCTGCTGGACAGAGGCACAGGGAACTAATCTAAGGGGGTGGCAAAAGCCAACACATTCTGGCTAGGCTTATAAATTCCCTTGGGCAGATAGCCTAGCACTTATCTATGAACCTATGAACCTATTTAATCATCAGAGCTCTATTAAAGATTACATTATGTGGATATGTTTCTTAACTTACTGATGCTGCTCTTTTATTTATTTTACATAGTAGCTATTTAATTCTTTGTGCATATGCATATTATTCATAAGATGTTTACTTTTTTTATTAATTCTAGAATTATAAGCATTCTTGACTATATATAAAAGAATTCCTGCTTGCTTAATTTGAATGTGTGTTTGTAGTAATTGTGAGCTACTTTTATGATCTAAGCTTCACATCTTGACATTAAAATTTGATTAAAGCATGTCCAAATTACAGCTCACATCAGCTGATAATTTCTTCTGTAAGTTTCTCGTTCTTCTTAATTCTTTTAAGCCATTCTAATAAGTTACAAACATCAAACCTTACTTCTTTCTGTTAATATTTACAGTTAGAGTTAACACTATAGCATAAACTATTAACATTCAGCAAAATGTAAGCAAATTATGTCAGCAGCAGCTCAATTTAAAACATTACTATAGCTTTTGTTTTACCTATTATTCACTTCAAAGAACAGAATAAAATGTGCTATTTTGAGTAAATTTCTCATATATACACTTAAAAAAAGAAAAATAAAATTATTTTCTGCTTTTGCAGACATCAGTTATGAACATCGCCCTAGATTTTCTTCAGAGCAGCTAAAGGCAGGAAGCAAGGCAAGCAAGAATTCTGCACTCTAACACAACTGGAGCATTCTTGTAAATCACTGGAAACCACCACGAATGAAGATAAATAAAACGAACAATTTATTTATTTAGAGAGGAGAACAAGCGCTTTCACGCACTTTCCTAGTGCGCTTCATCAGGTTACATTACACAAGACTATTCCTTATCCTTATATACAAAGCACACGCCCTAATTAACAATTAATTTGGACAATCAAGTAATTTAATGCACATTTACAATGCTCGTCATGGTTTGGTATTATCAAACTGTTGATGCTTGCTCTAGTGATAACCAAGCTTAGTCAAAAATATACGTATACATCTATTTACATTGCCTTAAGGGAACCACATTGTCCAGACCAGAGAATTTAATAAAAAATGTCCCTACTAATGTATACATATCAAAACAAAGTCACCATCAGGAATTAATCAACATAAATCACATTAAATCATAACAAAGCATGTAAAAACCTCAGTTAGCAACGAATGTAGTTGATGAAAAATACAATATAATATATGCAGATTAAAATTGAATAAAAATCTCTATGTGTAGAAAAGAGAATGAAATGTGTACATTGTATTAAAAGCAGATAGGTAAATAAACTTGAAAAGAATGTAAGGATGGCTGAGAAAGGGTAAGAAGGAACGAAAAAAAAAAGAAATGGAAGTGGAAGAAGGAAGGGGGGAAGGGAAAGGGTGGAAGGAAGGAAAGATGAAATGAAAAGAAAAAAGAAGGGAAGAAGGGTGAAGAAACTAGGAAAGAGAGAATAGGGGAGAGTCAAGCAACAAGAGAAAGAAAAAGGAAGGGTAAAACAAGAAGCCAATAATAAAAACAGTTAAAACTCTTATAGTAAGTGTGAGAGTGCATCTGATTGCATGTGCATAAAATGACTGGAGCATTCCTTTGTTCTCAGGCTTTTCCAAGAGTTAATTGCTTCATAAATGACATGTGAAATGAATGTGTTACACAGAAGAAAAACATCACCAGCGCTTTAACACTTCTAATTAACATATTAATTAGATCTGACACTCGGTTAACCCAACAATACACATACTAAGCAAAGTTAAATAAAACACAATTATTAATGTATATAGTCTTAATGTTACCAATTCTATTTCTTATAATTTAATCATATTCTCTTACAGGAAGTATTTGTTTAAAATTTATAAATACATTTACAAGTTTAGTGGCAGGGCTAACCACCCAACATTGTAAACCTTGGCTCGAGATGATTGTCACTGTTGAAGATGTACCTCGACCCCATGTGCAAAATGGGAAAAAGAGTTGAAGACAGATGGATGGATGGATTTACAAGTTTAGTTAAATGAAATATATTCATGTTTTTACTGTAAATATAGTCAAATAGTAAAATTCACCATTTATATTCCTTATTGTGAAAACTGTTTTAACTTTAATAATACTTACATATATTTTGAAGTATAATGTCTCATACAAACCTTTTACTTAAGGGATTATTTATTGTTTCAGAAAATAAAAGTCCTATAATCAATGAATAAAAGTCACTTGTTTTACGATTTTTCATGTTAGAAGCAATTTTCTAGGTATTCAGCTCACTCTGTCTCTTAAGGAATATACTGTTCCAATCCATTTCTTCAGTATTATTAAGGATTTGTCTCATGTAGTGTGTCTAACATTTTAGTTCTTTCACAAAGAAATAAATTCTTCTTTGCAGGCAACACCAAAGTGGCTTTAATATTGTTGTTTTGAAGCTCCCTGATCAGTGGTAATCAGGATTTTCATTTCCTCATTATTTTACTGGAATAATCATTGTTAAATTTGGCTAAATGTTCACTGATTTTAATAGTTGGGCTGGATCATGCTGTTTTAATACTTGGTCTTTTTCTAAGCTAGACATAAACGTAACTGTAATTGAATATGATGGTTAGTTTTCCTTCTTTGAAAGTACTCTCAGGGATCTATGTGCCCTTTTAATTACAGAAGATAAAGTCTCAGGTAGATTTAATGTTTTTGTAGCCAGGTTGTTAAGAGGTTTATTATAGTCTTTCCTTCATGCTTTCCAGGTATACTATAAATTCTAATGTTATTTTGATTGTCTATTTTCCAAATCATCAACTTTATCTATGAGCCAGTTATTTGGTTTTAAAAGAAAGTCAGTCTGAGAATCACCTTCAGTTATTCTCCCTTCATGACCATATAAAGCTTCTTCCATGTTGCTGATTTCTGCACTTTGTTGTGTCATACGAATTTCTAAATGATCCATATTCTTCCTGGTCTCATCTTTGAAACTTTCTATTTTGGTATCCAGTTTTCCCATTTTAAGTAATACATCCTGCTTACTAGATATTAATGACTGGATGTCTTTTTTAACACATGAATCCTGAGTAACATTTCTTGAGTAGCTGAAGTTAACGTGTCTTCTATCATACTCAAGCAGTTGAAATTCTGAAAGGAAAATTACAGCTTTTGAAGGACTTGAAGCAACAAATCTTTTCTCTGACTATTAGTGAATAAATTTAGCTAACAAGTATCGCCAAACTTTATTTTTTATTATATTTTCTATCAGAGATATTTTTCAGTCGCAGAGCTTTCACCGGTTGTTGCTACCGGTTAGCCATATGGGCAACACCCCCCACTTGTCACAGTCTTGATTTGGTACTGACTTATAATCCCGGTATTACTGACAACTTAACATTTGGGACACCCCTTGGACTTTCAGATCACAACTCACTGAAGTTTCAGTTAAAAATACAAACTTCTGCAGTAAGAGTTCATAAAAATATAATAACAAAACAATCAGTTATAGGACGTTAATAGAATCAATACACTTCACAGATTGTCACTCACATTTTTTGAATCATGAACTAAAATTTTAACTTTCCATGATTTACTTCTTATTAGCTGTGAGTCCACAGTGACTTACAACTGAAGTTTTATTATGTTTTTTGAGTCAAGAAGAAATTTTTGAACTTCGCATGATTTACTTCTTACTAGCCATGAGTCCATAGTGACTTACAAGCACAGTTCACTTAAATATATTTCCCTCCTAGTGGAATTTGGGTCTTTGCAAACTGTATAAGAAAAAATATGTATATATATATATATATATATATATATATATATATATATATATATATATTTTTTTTTTTTTTTAATTGGTATGTGCTGTTAACATCTGGGATAGGTTCTATCACATAGAATGTTAAGTGGCATAGACGTTAAGTGCACACACTATACTTTGTATTGGGCTTCAGTTAACATCCATCTTCACATTGGCCAATCACATTTACATCTGCTTCTACAGTATGAGGAAGGATGTTAAGCGGCACACACCTGCTTATTATATAGGTGTGTGTCTGTCATATCTCTCAACCTCTTAGCACAAGAAATCTGGATAAAGCCAAAACTAATGTGTGGCAACAGCCCAAAAATAGAGACAGATTTTAAATATTGTTATTATAAACACAGAAAGTTGATACAATAAAATGTTATGTGTTAACATGCACTTTCTGAAGTGTATGAAGTCTAAAACTCAAATCTCTGTTATTATTTAATAACTTCCATCCTCAATCACTTGTCAGAAAATCACAAATTTTATAAGGAGCAGACCAAAAATATCAGGTGAAAATCTGGACATTCTGCAAAAATCTGGACAGTTAAGAGGTGTGGTGTGTGTATCTATTTATCTATCTATATATCTATCTATCTATCTATCTATCTATCTATCTATCTATCTATCTATCTATAATGAGTCAGTTGAAATTCTTCAACCCTATCATTGGTCAACATCTGTTTAACTGACAAAATTTTGTCTATTAAACAGATGTTCAACAGATGTGTAAGACTAAACAATTCTCATGGTAGGGAAATATGCCCTTTCCCTGAGATTTTGTAATCTCAGAGTTGGTATACAGAGTTAGCAGTGGGTATGGGAGATGCAGGGTGGTTTACCCCCTGTAAAAAAATTATGTTTTGTTATTTTTTTTTTTTATTTTACATTTTGCATGCACTGAGATTGTTGATCAGTGAGTGACTAAGTAGCATGGCAGTGTTTGCAAAGCTGAAGTTTTTGTGGTCAACTTTGTAAACATAGATATAGCTTCATAGGTTTTTAGGTGTTTACTAGGCTAATAACCACAAGGTCTTTTTTAAGCCTAGCCATGCATCTCAAATCTCTGACAAATTTTGATACCCTTGATAAGTGTAAGCAGAGGCTGGGGAGATAAAACATTTACAAGCAGGGGCCTGGGAGATTAACCATTTACAAGTGGCCTGTGTCTATTAGAGACATAGGTGCCAAGCCAGGGATGAATTTCCATCCAATTGTCCAAGTTATACTTGAATTTGGTTAGGGAGGAACTCTGCCTCACATGGATAGGGAATATGTTCCAGAGACATGGTAGTGTCTAGGATACATACCTGTCTGTACAGTAGGTCCTATTTATATCACAGCAAGGTTTAATTCTTAGAATGGGTAATTTTGGTGCTGTTTGTTTTGTGGCTATGCAGGAGGTTTGTCAGAGTGGAGCCTGACAATGCCTTGTGTGATATAGGGAAATATTGCTAGCCCAGCTATCTGGAATTTTGCAAATAATTTTATATAATTTGTGAATATTGATATGATTTATACAGAACCGTATGCTATGTACTGAGCTAAGATCTATCCGCAGTATACCCTGTGGGAACATAGAAGATTAACCTGCAAAAGTTAAGAATAGTTGCAGTTAAGCTACTTTATAGCTGGGCCATAAACAAAAGATGTTATCTCCCAGTTTCAGTTCAGTAGCAGACACACTGTATAGAGCTAGAAGTTTCTTGTATTATCTTGGAGAGAAGTAATTGCTAGGTTTCAAATGTAAAAGCTTATTATTATTTTATGACTTCCAAGATCTGCAAAGATCTGTGAGATATGTATTTCTCACACAGAGATGTTAAATACTGTTAAGTTTCTGTTTATCTTGGGAACTGAAGACAAGTGACAAAAAATGATGTCATCCAGGCTAACCCAGCAGTAATATTTGATATTAATTTAAGAACTCTCTTATAGAGAGACTGTCCATTTTGCATTTTGTCTTGGACCTAGCAAGAACATCCTCTCATCATCAACATCTGCACTTGCCTTGCTAATAGTAAGCAACTAGAGTACAGTCATTTCTTTTAGATATAGTTAGGCATATAGTAAAGATTAGTTTAGATGTTTTCTGTATTTATTTGAGACTGTCTTGCAATGTTGTTTTAACATATTTCCTGTGATTTTGAACTCTGAAGTAAATGTGTTTGTTTTCTAAGTATTGTCTTGTTCTTTTACTATTTATTATTAAATATATTTAAGCCTATCTTTGTGGCTGATATTTGTGAGACATATTTAAGGTCTTAGAGTACCTGCATATGTATTCGGTGACACTGTACATGCCACTTCTACTAGGCTGGCACTTGGTCAACACTACCATTTGGATTATTAGTAACATTACACAGTAGGATTGGACACCCTTTGATAAGGGCCTAGAGTAGCTGATAAGAGTGATTGGTGGTAGTGATAACTACCTTATATTTTGGGCGGAAGGGGTCGTCATAGCTAGTAAACCTGTGCCAGCCTTTCCCAGGTGTGTGTGTCTGTATATAAATCAAATCTCAAAGTGCATGTGTGTGTCAGCTACTTGGGCAGGGAAACAAAGCACTGGTTGAATAGAGAGGGTGCTGGAGGTTTTGGCTTGACCACTCAGCTGAGATCTCAACCCTATAGCTGTGTAAGTGGGAAGTCTTACTGGGGATGTAGAGAAAGAGGGAGAAACCAGTCCCAGACTGACTGTGGTCTCTGTGTGCTCTTAAGGGAAACTTTACTTTACTCTGTGTGTACTTGTCATCCTCCCAGTGTGTACATCCCCTAGCTGTTGCCAGTGGTGAGGATTGAGGCTCTGTGATTACTGGGCAAGTGCAGGGGCATCACACCCTGTATGCCAGGCATAGATCTCCCCTTAACAGCCTGTAGGTGACAAAATTGAGGAACCTCTGTGAATGTTCCATTTGTTGGATATGCTTGGTTAGGTACATACCAAAGGAGGCATTGTACTCAGTAATAGGTGTGATGAATGCCAAATACAGTGGAACAATGACTTCCTTGGACCTAGATGTCATAGCTTTGTTTATAAGTTGTGCAACATAGAATGATTTCCTCACTACTGTAGACACATGATGATCAAAAGATAGATTACTGTCTATGTGTATCCTTAAGTCCCTGTCTACTGGGTCATCTCTAAGGGTAGATGACTTCCTGAAGGATACTGTTATGTATTTCTTGGCATTTAGTTTAATCCATGGCTCTAACACTAGTTGTTTCTGTTTGTCAGGCCTTCCTGGAGAACATTTGCATCAATGTGGGATTCAGTGGCAGCTCTTGATTTGCAATCATCTGCACATTTAGCCAGAAAAAGACAATTAACATTGGCCTTGACTTCATAGAAGTAAATGCTAAAAAAAGGAGTGATCCAAGGACAAATCCCTGAGGGACTCTACTTATGACTAGCCTCTTTCTAGAGGTGGACTCCCAATTCTAACTTTCTGGATCCTGTCTGTAAGTTAGTTGGCTATCCACTGGCTGACATATGGGTTTGTACCTAACCTCCTGAGTTTGCCAACAATGTCTTAGTGGGTATTGAGTCAAATGCCTTGGCCAGGTAAAGGTAGGCAATGTAAACCATTTTGCCCTCATCCATTGCTTTGGTGACCTTCTCAAAGACGTTCACCAGGCTGAGTAGGTATGACCTGCCCTTGATGTAAACAAACTGGGGTAGATCCAGTGTCGGATTTGCTATATCATTATTGATCATTTCCATGATAATTCTTTCCATGGCTTTGCATATAAGACTAGTGAGACTTATGGGTCTGTAGTTTCCAGGGTCTGTAGATTGCCCACCTTTGTGCAGAGGGATGACTGTTACTATTCTCCATTCATGAGGCGTGAAGCCTATTTGGAGGCTACAGTTAAATAGCAATTGCAGAGGGCCTGATAGGTGATGTTTCATGCTATTAAGAAGGTATCCTGGGATATTGTCTGGGCCCATTGATGCAGTGTTCTTGACCTTAGAGAGAACATCAAGGACCTCTACTCTAATGATAGCAGTGGGTGTTATAATTGATGCTATTTGCTGAGGGAAGGTTGAGGGAGAGAGAGGGGTAAAGTTGGAGCTGAATTTGTCAGCCAGTAGGTTTGCTATTTCTTCTGGCTCAGTATAGGTGGCTCCATTTACAATGAACTCTGAATGCTCTGAAAAAATGTGTTATCATCCCCTTTGGAAAAAACTCAGTTCCCATGAAGTATCATGTTGATGAGAGCCCACTGAACACTGAAGGTGCCATAAGAGATCTGGGCACCCAGGTCAACAGCCACCTCACCTTCGACCACCACATTGCCACTGTGGCCAGAAAGTCCTTCTACATGGCACATCTTATAACCAAAGGTTTTGCATCCAGGAAGAAAGAGGTCATTGTCCCTCTCTACTCATCCCTTATTAGACCAGTCATTGAATATAATGTCCCATTTGGCATATACCTGACCAGATACCTGCAACAACTGGAGAGGCCACATAAGTACCTCACAAAAAGTATCCTAGGCCTTTAAAACATGTCCTACATGGACAGACTCAAGAAACTTCAGCTGTTTTCAGTCTCTTATCATCTACTTAGAGGTGATCTCTGCTTGACTTACAAAGCCATCTCTGACCCAGCCCTACGTGAAATGCTACACCAAAAAAAATCCCAATTCCCCCCACATCACATGGTCCAGAGATCACAACCTCATTACCACAATTAACAGAACTTGCTGGAGGGACAGGTTCATCTCCCAAAGACTGCCCATACTCTGGAATAAGCTTCCCATTCATGTCAAGCAGAGCATTTTGCTGGCCCTCTTCAAGAGAAATCCTGATGATTGGATGGGTAATAGAAAGTTCACTTCAGGGATCATTCTAGTTGACCTGCTGGATAGGGGCACTGTAAACTAACATTGGGTGGCACGGTGCCTGGGCAATTTTCTTGGGCTAGGCTTGTAAACAATACAGGGCCATTAGCCTAGGACACACCTATGAACCTATGAACACAATTGTATGTTGCCTTTGAGGTTGTGGACATAACTAAGCAATGCCTTGTGGTTGTCCTTGCCTGGGGAGGCCAAATTTACCTCAAATTTGGCTTTTGCATATTTTATTTGTCCTCTGCGTTTCTTGTTTAGTTTGATGAGAGTACTTTTATCCTGCTGGGTGTGGCACCTCCTAATTTTTGCCATGATTTTCTTCCTTCTGTTATATGGTCTGTTAATTTTGTGATTTCACCAAGGTGGCTTGTTTTTTTGAGTTAGTTCTGTACTTCTTCCTGGTGGGTACAGTTGCCTCTATGCAGCTATTAATATCCTTGTATGAGGTTTCTGTGAACAGTTTTGCATAGGCAGCAGTGTTACTAAAAAGGATCCAACGCGTCACTGAAGACAAAAACACAGGTTTATTGCAAGTAAACGTAAAGCGCTTTTCGTCGCTCAATGTTTGAGCAACTTCCTCAGACATTCAAACCTTAATTAATTTACATATTTATACTCTCACGTTACTAACATCATTAACAAGAGTATCAATTAACAGATTAAACAAGTTAATAAACAAATAAAATACAAACCCCCCAACTATTAGCAGCAAAAAGGTCTATGTATGTATATATAATAAAACAAAGTATTATATGCTTATGTACCATAAAATAAATATATGTGTATACAAATACATAAAATACTTAAAAAACCACTTCTATGTTAATAAAACTAAGTCAATTTCCAGAACATAACGCTGAAATAGTTTGATATAGAACCAACCACTTAAAGTAGTTAGTGAATATAACCCCATGTTACATCCTACTTTGTCTACATTTGAACAAATTATGGAACTAGACCTGCGTAGTATTAATGATAGTTCACATACTGGAATTTACAGGAACACTAGGCAGAGAAGAAACATCAGTAAGGAAGAACATGTAGCCTTATCTACTTTTAAAACACTTAATATTAGAGCTATTAAACCAGACAAAGGTGGGGGAATTACTTTATTTGATAACTTTGATTACATTGACAGAGTTGAAAACATTTTGGCAAATGATACATATAAGGAAGTATCCTTAAATGAGCTAAACACCACATATAGAATGATTAAAAGTTACTACAGTGACTTATTTATGGATGGTTACATTGATTTAAACAGTTACCATTATATTACTACTAACTGGCCCAAGATCCCAATTATGTTTGCAACACCTAAAATACATAAAAATATTTCTAACCCCCCATTTAGACCACTTATAGATGGGCGAGACTCTATAACGTATGCATCAGCTAAACTAGTGGACAACATTTTAAAAAAATACTTAGTGACTGAAGTCCAAATTTGCAAAGATTCATGGTCATTTTTGAGGAATTTTGACAGTATAATATATAATGAAGACTACAACTTCGTCACTGTTGACGTTATTGACCTATATACGTCAATTCCTCATTTAGAGGCTATAGAGTGGGTTAACGTATTTCTCAACAAGAAAGGAGCTTCAACTAATGAAATATTCACAGTAACAACCTTAATTGACATCATTTTGACCAATAATTTTTTCACTTTTAATGATAAATTGTATTTACAAAAATGTGGCGTCGCAATGGGGTCGCCATGTGGGGCCAGTTTAGCGAATACAGTTATGGCATACTGGGAACATCAGTTTATTTTTAACAACAATGTATGGACTTCTTCCATTAAGTACTATACCCGCTTCCTGGACGATATTTTCATTCTTTTTGAAGGTGACCAAAGAAAAGCAGATAAGTTATTAAACTTTCTTAACAATACTATAGACTTTTTTAAATTCACTTCCAATTTTCAATTATATTCTATTGATTATTTGGACGTGAATTTATCTAAGGACCTTGTTAACAACCAGTACTTTTCTAGAATACATAGAAAAGAAACTTACTGCAATTCTTACTTGCATTTCACTAGTCTTCATCCGATTTCACAGAAAAAGTCTATAGTTAAGGGCCAACTGATACGAGCAGCCCGTATGACCACTTATGGTAGAGATTTTGATTTTGAATGTGAATTACTCACTAATTTCTTTAGTGAGAGAGGTTATCCTACTGAGTTTTTAGAAGAAATAGTCCACGAAGTGAGATTTAAAAGACTTAATGGTACTATTGTTCCCATTTTAAACCAGTCTTCTGGTCAGAGTATACACTTAACAACAGTAGATTATCAATTGCACTCTTTAGAGGAGACAGATAATTTTGACAGCAAAATACAACTAAGTAACGAGTTTAAACTTAGTTTCATTACTACCTTTAATATGGACAGTGAGCTTATTAAAAAAATGCTATTTAAAAACTGGTCATTAATTCAACAAGACAAGAGTATTTCTAACAAGCTTGTTGAATACCCTAGAGTTGTTTACAGAAGGGGCTATAATTTGAAAAATATTTTGGAAAATAATCCCACTAATAATTTTAGTAGAAAGAAGGGAATGAAAATTTGTGAAAATTGTAGTATGTGTAAATATATGTACAGTGGAGAATGTGTAACTATTAACAACAAGAAGTATGGAATTAGACATAAACTAAACTGTTCTTCTAAACTAATAGTGTACGTGGCCTCATGCACACTTTGTTCAGCTTTCTATATAGGAAAGACTGAAAGACAGTTTAAAGAAAGAGTTTATGAACACTCATATGCCATACAGAACAACAAAGCGGAAAACGCTTTAGTTAAACACATATCCATTAACCCAGGGCACAGCTTCAAATTTACAGCATTGGACCAAATTCAGACAAACATCAGAGGTGGGCCATATAATTTATTGTTAGAAGAGCGAGAACTTACTTGGCAATGGCGTACTAACGCCTTTTGTTATCCAGGCTTAAATGACCATTGCAATATAGGCTGCCTACTTAAACTAAGAAGTCTGAATAGAAATTAAGTGTACTAAGTATCTACTTAGACACACTTGTTCTTTATATTAACTTTATTCAGATTTTGATTTGTATGAAATACTTATTCACATTTATTTCCTTATTTCCTTTATTGTTTTAAATTTTTCAGACACTTATCAGTTACTTCTGTATCCAGTGGCTTTCCTTGAGTAGCATTTTTGAGTTTTGCTTCTGTATTTTTTAACTACTGTTCTTAATAGGTTTTGAACTGTGTCCAGTCACTAGTTAAGATACTTCTTTTTACTATTTTAATTTGAGAAGTTTAAGTACACGTAGGTATTCACATTATAGTTTTTAATTTTTTTACTTAATGATACCTAACACTATTACTTTATAATAATATATATACACATATACAATATAATTATGTAATATAATTTGAGACTCTGCTTTTTGATTTATAGGACCAGTCTGATTTTGACCAATACACTGATTTATTTAAATCGCATTTAGCAACTAGTAGTCATTTTAATTCATCTTGTACGATTTGTTGGCTGTTTCTATATCAAACTATTTCAGCGTTATGTTCTGGAAATTGACTTAGTTTTATTAACATAGAAGTGGGTTTTTAAGTATTTTATGTATTTGTATACACATATATTTATTTTATGGTACATAAGCATATAATACTTTGTTTTATTATATATACATACATAGACCTTTTTGCTGCTAATAGTTGGGGGGTTTGTATTTTATTTGTTTATTAACTTGTTTAATCTGTTAATTGACACTCTTGTTAATGATGTTAGTGACGTGAGAGTATAAATATGTAAATTAATTAAGGTTTGAATGTCTGAGGAAGTTGCTCAAACATTGAGCGACGAAAAGCGCTTTACGTTTACTTGCAATAAACCTGTGTTTTTGTCTTCAGTGACGCGTTGGATCCTTTTTAGTATACTTGGTTTGTCTTTAGTACTGAGTTTGTCTTCCATAGGCAGCAGTGTTATCAGGGTTATGGGGCTTAACATTTTCTAGGTCATCACTTAATAGCAGGAAGTTAGCCTTAGCCTGAATATTCTAGGTTTTATTTTTACTTCAAAGGAGACCATTTTGTGGTCTGACCTTACCTAGGAATATAGAACACTAGGGGGTGTGCACCACTTTGCCATATTAGTGAGGACCAGATCCAGTATGGTTGCATCCCTGGTTGATGTATTGACAATCTGGTCCAGGGAGTTTATGTTTACAAAATCCAGGAATCTGTGCACCTGTACATTTGGTGTTGTATAGGATTCCTAGTTAATAGTGGGGTGACTACAGTTACACATGAATAAGGCACTGGGTTGGATGGTGAGTGTATTTAATAAATTAAATACATGATATTGGTTTCCTGGGTCATAAAGGAGGACCTATAGCTTACAAGGAAGTGGTATTGGATTTTGCCTATGGTGATTTGAACATGGAGTAGCTCAAGTGCATTGTACTGTTTGACCACCCTTGAGGTATATTTATTTTTGATGTAAATCAAAACACCTCCACATTTAGTTCTTGTCTGTGCAATAGCTAGTCCAAATGTGTGGAAAGCATTATAACTTTTCACTGTTGGTGCATTCTGTGGCTTTAAACCATGTCTCAGTGACCACACAGACATCAGTATACTCTAGGGTGAAGAGAGCTTTTAAGGAGTGGAGTTTTTTTTTTTGTTTACAATCCTAGCATTGAGCAGTAATAACTTTAGATTTTCTTGGTTTTGATTTGCTATGCTGGACGTATTTTCAGTTTGGGATTGCCTAAAAAAGGCACTGTGGGGAAGACAATGTTTTAGCTAATATTCAAAAGCTTGAGGGAAAGAGGTGCAGACCATCCCTGGCAAAGCAGCATGGTCTGTTGACCATCTCTTTCCATGGTGACAAATACTGCACCCCCTTAGAATAACACCAGAAACTAAGCTAATTATTAAAGTCATTCATCTTTTGTTTGTATTGTGGCATCATCTTTGTGAAAGGTAAAATGCTGCTCAATGCTAGGCTCATACTAGGCCGGGACACATATTCTGAGAGCTCCATGGTGTCTTTCTTGGATGCTACTTCCTATCTGGTAATAATATATTTACCCTTGAGAACTTATTACACTCAGCATCAGAGACAATCCCTCAAGAAATCATTATTACAGAGATTTCAACATTGATTGGACACTGTATAACTAAACTATACATACTACTCAAGTCAGTCTCCACGGATTCACTCATCTAATCCAGTCTCTTAGTAGAACTGACAAATTGACAAACAGACAGTCTATCCATCCCAAATAAGTCAGTCTGGCTGCTTACCTGACAGCCTGAGTGATCACTTGCCTACCTATATATTTAGACACTGCCCATCTCTAGAAAAAAACTACAACTTTTCAACAAATATGTAACAAAAAGAATTTTATTTTTATTTATTTAACATTTGTTAACCGAGAAAGTCCGACTTGGAACAAGCCAATTTTCAGCGGATACCTGGGAAGAAACTCTCCAGACACATGACTTTATAACATAGGAGGAAACTGGAGCACCTCGAGGAAACACACATGAATGCAGGGAGAACATTCAGACTCCACACAGAAGGCACCCCAGCTAAGAACTGAACCAGAGAACCTCTTACTGGGAGCTGACAGCACTACCACTGCACCACTGCACCGTTCATCCCATCTAACTTCACCTCAGCACTAAAGCAATTGGAATCCCATCAAGCAACTCAGCCTTAATGAAGCTGTTAGGTATTTCAACTCCACATTCTTGAAAATACTAAACTCCCATGCCCCTCCCACCTAGAACCATTAGAATTAAGTTTACCTATGCATCCTGGCTGAGCAAACAAACCAGATCTCTCCTTCATGCAAGAGATAAAGCTTGGTCCAACTGGAAAAAATCAAAAACAACAAACTCAAAACAAATGTATCTAGAACTCAGAAACAAAACCAAACAAATGATTAGAACTGACAAAATAAACTACTCTCATAGCATACAAATGAAACATCAACATAATCCTAGAAAGTTTTGGACAGCTGTTAATAATGTTCTTCAACCAGGGAACTCTAAGACTCCTTCCCCTACCCCTACAGCCACCTCAACTAATATTGCCACCCAATTTAACAAATTCTTTACTGAATCCATACTTGCACTAGCAAATTCTCAAAGCCCTCCCTGATCCTAGTGAAAAAACACAAACACCTTACTAATGAAAACAGCTTTACCTTTCAACCTGTCCCTGTAAATCTGACTAAAAAATTACTCAAAAAGTTTAAACTAATCACAGTGGCTGCCGATGAACTCCCAGCTGAATTTTTAAAATTTTCCACTGACGTAATAGCATATCCAGTAACTGTCCTTATCAACTGTTCCATCTCTGAAAAACTAGTCTCTGGCCTCTGGAAGGTCTCCCATATTAATCCCCTCCATAAAGGGGGCAATTCAAAAGAACTAACAAATTACCCTCTCAAAAATACTGGAAAGGTGTATTCATATACAAATTATGGATCACCCTAATACACAAAAACTGCTCGTTAACACTCAACATGGATTCAGGCCTCACCATAGCACAATTTTCACTCTCATGTCATTCAGTCACATAGTTAACAGGCATAGAAATGATGGTAAATATGTTTCAGCCATATCCCTAGAACTTTCCAAGGCCTTTTATATGGTTAATCATTACAAGCTTATAAAAGCTAAGTTAGAACTAAATCTTTGCCAATCCACTATAGCATGGTTTCATAGTTACCTAAATGGAAGACAGCAGGCTGTTAAATGGTACCAGGAAATATAACTTCTGATCCCAGTAACAATAGGGGTTCCACAAGGCTCCATTCTTGGATGTCTGTTGTTTACTATATTCACCAACAATCTTTATACCTCTACTCTCCATTCTTCAGTAATCTAGTACACAGATGACTATATATTAGTCTGTGCCTCCTCTTCCCTTTAAGAACTACACCAGCAAACTTAAGCTTCCTTTCTCTCTGTTGAATCTTGGCTCAATGACCACCAGCTAATACTCAACCCAAATAAAAAAAAACCTATCATCTTCCAACCTACACAACATACTAATCCTGACCTCTTATTTAACATTATATCCAGTAACAAAACTATCATATCTCCTGTTGCCCACACAAAGCTTCTTGGGGTTGTGATTGACTATAACATGAAATTTGATATCCATATCTCTCTCACCATAAAGAAAGTCCATTAAAAAATAGGCACTCTATATAGAAATAAACAGTTCTTAAGAAACACTGCTAGAGCTTATATTGCACACACTCATCTCATCTCTGCACTACTATACGCCTCTCCAATCCTCACCAACCTTAGAAAATCTGACTTAACCAAACTAGAAGCCTGCTATAACAAAATCGCCAAATTTGCCACCAACAGTTCTTACAGATCTCAGCACTGTCTAGCTCTCAAGCAGCTCAAGTGGCTTAAAATTCATCTCCTACTTCTATATAATCAACTTACTGTCACATAAAATTCTATATCATCCTGAGAGAACCCCTTCACTACAAGATCTGATAATTCTATACTCCTGTACCAGAAACCTCCGCTCCACTAGCAAACTTCTCCTCAAAGTAACCAAAGATAATAATGCCACTGGTTTATCCCTCTACTCTAACACAATAACTAAACAATGGAATAAACCTATCCCTCTCATCACAACTATAGGTTCTATACATGAATTTAAAAAGTCCTTAAAAACACATTTGTTGAACTCATGGCTCTGGAACTGTTACAGTCCAGGTTAATACTAGGCCCCCTCTGTTCTCTCACTCTATATCCTAATTTCTGTATTTCATCCCATTCTTCTCCTCCCATCTCTTCCATATCTTATAATTATATCTCCCTGTACCTTACCCTTGCTTTACTTATTGACAGCTGCTAAAAATGTAACAATGACTTTCAGTCAAAACTAATTTGTAAAATTGTTGGCACTATTATATTTTATGTCATATGTTAAATAATGCTACCTGTCATTAATGTACTGTAGTGTACTGTGTGAATTCAAATTTAAGACTATTCTTGTATGTGTAAGTGTTATTTGTGGAGCTTTTCTCCCCACGTCCAGTCAGACTGTCCCAGTAACCAAATGTAAAAAAAATAAAATAAAATAAATAAATAAATTTCTTTATATACTCATAGGGAGGTACATCTCAGGTCATTTACACAAAAATAGACTATGACTAAGTCATACTGACACTTGTGCATGTGTAATACGGTGGATTGTAGCCCCTGATAAGCAACTGAACATGACTTTCTCCTTACTCAGCCAGATGAGAGGGACATCAGTGTGTCTCAAAATGAAGTCTCCAATGACCAGAATGTTGGACTGCATGGTTGCTTGCCTTACTGGCTTAGAAGTAGAGGCTTCATGAGATGTTGCTGTATGTGTTAATGTAGGTGTTGTTTTGAAAGAGAGCCAAGGGTATTTCTTATGTGTACTTCATCTATGAGGTCTTTGGGGTTAGGAAGTTACATTTAAGTGCCTCAGCATATCTGGGTCTATATGTCTGCTCTGAATTGTGTGTGATGGGTGCAGCATGTGTACTACTGAAACCTTATTGACATTAGGAGTACTTTTATGTGAGAGCTTTGCCTCCAGTGACATTGTGTAAATACATCTCTCACGTTATATCAGTTTGTTTGAGAATTAACTGGTTGTCAGTAAATGTGAGGCAATTTCTACATTACCTACTAAGCTCGTAATGGGGATAGTGGGAAAGTTCATATCCATGGCAACAGACCATTTTTATTGATTAGACAGTTGGAATGAAAATATAGTGATGTCTGGAGTATCTGGTTTGCAACTCAAGGGACAGTGTGCAACTAGGTATTACTGACATTTCAAATGTGCTTTTGCAAGAAAAACATCACTCAAGGTGTCTGTGTCTCTACAGGGCACTACCAAACATGAGGGGAAACTAATAGGTGGACCCTGATAATTTAAGTATAATGTATTTAGACAGATATTCTGAAGTTGGAAACAAATCAAGAAGTACTTACTGAAAACAAAGATCTAGCTTGTCAAGAATGATGAAAAGAGGGAAGTCACATGAATGGCTAATGCCTGGCTACTACTAGTGCTGGTCTCACCACAGCTTTATTCTGCTGGGATACAATGCTCCTTTGCTTCTGTCACCAGAAGCAAAACATTAGCACCAATCTCAAGATAAGAAGCAGGCCACAGCCTGTTTGGTGATCTGCAGTTTTGTCCCAGATCATGCAAAGACTTATCACATTTTTCCTGGTAAATGCCTTGAAGAGCAACCAGACCAATCAGGAAGGTCAAGTACAGACACTCACTGCCCAACTAGAAAGAGTTAGGAATCAATGTACTCTGCTCCTTCTCACACCAGAAGCAGAATATAAGCACAAATTCCAAGCTGTCACCTATGAAGCAGTTATTAGGCTTTCCAGTGATCAGCAGTCTCCAGGAAATAATGTCCTTGTATTCCTTCTGTCACCAGGAGAAAACAGAAGCACTAATCCTAAGATGAATACTTAGAGACAGAATGTGGGTTCTCCAATAATTGGTGGTCTTGCAATAGATGTTGCAGATTTTAAAGGTGAGAAGGAAAAATGGATTGATATCCTAAACACTATAGTGTGCATGAAGCAGTTAAATATAAAAGAAAAGGTAACTTAAGCTTTAGCTGCATTTATATCACGTTATTGAAAGATGAAAATAGCGAATGCTATTTCATTGAACCTAAAATATCTAAACCACATAGTATCAAACATTCAGAACAGCGAATTCTTTCATTGGGAAAAAATTTGCTATTCCGAAACACATACGCACAACACAAGCACACCTAAAAAACATCAATACACACACATACACTTATAATCCTACAACTAACCCTACACTAAACTATACATACACTACTATCTATCCACTTACCTTAACCCAAACCCTAACCCTAAGGCTAGTCACTATCGCACACTCACCTAACCCGTGCCCTAACCCTAACTCACTTAACCCGCCCCTAACCCTAATTCACCTAACCCGCGCCCCAACACTAACTCACCTAACCCGTGCCCTAATCCTAACAACTACACAATCGCACACTTACCTGAACCTGACCCGTAAATTTCCACCACAGCGCTGAAAATAGTGAAGCCACAGAACCGGCCAACCGAATTCTTTCCCTAGGAAAGAATTTGGTGTTGTGCAGCTTCGTTATTTTTAGCGTTCGCTCAAAACGAGTCGATATTAGAACATTCAAAGTTTTAAAACTTCGATGTTCTGATATAGACCCCTTTTGCTGTCTAAGTGGAGAGCCACTAATTTTAAAACAACCAGATAGATTGAAAGGATGTGGGCACTTTGTATTCTGGTTCTATGGAATACAGTTGGTTGGCCAATAACTTTAAATAATTGAAGGCAGTGATTTCATAAAATAACTTTGTGCTTACTTACAATAGCCAATGAAAGGGGAAAGGGAAGGAGGTATGTTGTCAAATTCACAATAGGGCAAGCAACTAGAAACACAGTTGTGCTTAAGAACACAACAGCACCAGGGTGTGAGGGTGGGAAAAAAATTCTGTGTGACTCAGAAGAGACACAACTGTGGTCTCTTTCCTAGTTTTAATATGCAGTTAAAAGCAGAACACAAGTAAAACACAATGTAAAGAAAACAAATCACAATATAGAAAAAAGAAGCGGCAATAAAGGAATACAAAATACAAGAAAGCAAAAGTAAACTAACCTTTCCTTCACAGTAAGTTGTGGCAGAGTCTGGTGAGCTTTTCTAGTAAAGCTTTGAAATGTTTTATTTTACCCCTTAAATAGAAAGTTTAGTTCCTAGCTTCACCCTCAGTTCACAGATAACCTTAACTGACTTGTTCTATATTCTGCATGACTCCTTAATTGACCTGTTCTAATTTCTGTGTGACTCACAAGAGACACAGCTGTGGTCTCTTTCGTATTTTTATTATGCAATTAAAAGAGAACACAAGTAAACACAGTGTAAAGAAAACAAATCACAACATGCAAACTAGAAGAAGGCAATAAAGTCATACAAAATGCAAGAAAGAAAAGCAAATTAACCTTTCCCTCCCAGAAAGTTGTAGCATAGTCTGGGTAAGCTTTTCTAGTATTTGGGTGTTTTGTTTAATTTCAGTAAACAACAACAAAAAAAAAAATAACATTGGTAAAGAACTTAAAATGAAAATTAGAATATAGAAAATACATTTTGAAAACAAACTTGCTGTGGATACTAATAATAAGAAAAAGTTTTAAAAGTATATTAATAGTATTGACAATTCTTATCTACCAGTAAACTCTATAAAATCTGAAGTCAGTAGAATACATGATCCTTTGAATATAGCACACTTATTCAACCAATACTACACACTGTCAACTGCTTGATCTAGTTTTGACAGATTATCAGCTAATGTGGTAATTCCTGACAGATCAACTTGCCGTATCATAGCTCACGGGATGAAACAGCAAGCTTTCAGTAAAATGAGGAATTCATCTTCTTTGGGGATTGATTTGATTCCCTCCATATAGATAAGAAAAAGTAAAAAAAAAAAAATCACTTAATACCTGTATTACAATTAGGGTAGTATTCAAAGTCCTAGTGTCCGACAGCTGTACAGCAGTTATCTGAGAATAGCATGACTGTGCCTATTTGTAAATATACTGAGTGCAAGTTATTTGCAATGACTACAGCAGTGTGAAAGCTTGTGCAAGGAAATTCCTACTTTCTAAAACTACTTAAAATGTGAAAAATAATAGTTTAATTATATGGTAATTAAAACATTAAAGTATAAGGCCTTGACTGATTTTAGATTTTTTTTGGAAGTTGTAGATGAATGCAGCTGTGTGTAAGCTGCTTGAACTAATGGTGAGTAGTTAAAACAAGCAGCGCTCAGGACAGCTATACAGAATGAATTTTAAAGAATATAAAGGGCTTTTATATATTGTCATTAGAGGTGTTCTTATGTGGAAATTCTGTTTAATTGAAAGGTGTGAAAAGGGAGGAAATGAGAGATAGAAAATATGAGACATAGCATAAGGAACACATCAAGAAGGTTATGCTTAAAGAGGTAGGAAAAGAGGGTTGCTATATTTTTCTGAGGGATCAGTCCCCTTATTTTTCAATATTTTTATATTAAGGGGACATTTGAGAAGGAAATAAGGTAGAAGGTGTTGGAGAGGATTAAGAAAGGAGGCGAAAAGGAAATGAAGCCAGGCCCAACCCAATCAATAGGACCTCAAGTATTTCCACTACCAATATTGAGGGGGTGAGGAAGCTGGTGGCTTGGTGATCACAGCTAGTGAGGAGAAGGTCCTGCAATAGCCAAAGGTGCATCTCCACTGCCTGCTTCACTACACACTGCATTGCATCAGCATGCCTATAGGTCCAGAGCCAATACTCCAATCCTGTTGGTATGTCCATGAGCAGGCAGTGGCTGAATGTTCCTTGACCTGGGAAAAACACGGTTGGACTGCTGCTACTGGGATCTCTGGACCTGTGGAAAAAATTAACATAAATGGGAGAGAAAGAAAAAAATGCAAAGTAATGGATAATTAAAATAAAAAAGACTGAAACAGAGAGAGAGGGAGGGAGGGTACAAACACACAGAAAATGAAGACAAGAAATGCACTTATAATTTGGTGTTACATCAGTATATACTTTAATGATAGTGCTTGTGACACCCCTGCACTGACCCAGTAATCAAGGAGCCTTACTTCTCATGACTGGCAACAGTGGAGAAAGTACACACTGGGAGGATGACAAGTACACACACAGTAAAGTGCAATTTCCCTTAAAAGGACATAGAAATCACAGTCAGTCTGTGGCTGGTTTCTACCTCTTTCTCGAGATTCCCAATAAGACTCCCCACTGGCACAGCTATAAAGTTGACATCTCAGCTGAGTGTCTAAGCCAAAACCTCCAGCACCCTCTCTGTCCAACCAGTGCTTCATGTCCCTGCCCAAGTAGCTAACACACATAAACATTGAGATTTGATTGATATGCAAACACAGACACACACACACACACACACACACACACACACACACACACACACACACACCTGGGAAAGGCTGACATAGGTTTATTAGCTATGCCCCATTCTACCCAGACTATAAGGTAGTTCTGACTGTCACCAACTAACTCTTTATCAGCTACTTAAAGCCCTTAACAAAGGGTGTCCAATATTACTGTGCAATGTTGCTATTATGCAAATGGCAGTCTGACCAAGAGCAAGGCTACTTAGGAGTGGCCTGTACAGTGTCACTATATAGATATGCAAGTACTCTAATAGCTTAACTATGTCTCACACATATCAGCAACAAAGATAAGTTTAAATATATTTAATAATAAATAATAAAAGAACAAGACAACACTAAATATGTATTCACAGTGAATTCAGAGTTCAAAATCACAGGAAATATTTAAAACAACATTGCAGAACAGTCTCAAATAAATAAAGAAAACATCTAAGCTCTACTTTGCTATATTCTTATCTGAATCTAAAAGAGTTACTGTGCCCTAAAAACTTACAGAACAACACACAGGCAGAAGTGCAGAAGGTTGTGATGAGTGGATGTTCTTGCTAGGTCAAAGACAAAATATAAAATGCCCAGTCTCTCTCTGAAAGAGTTCTTAAATTAGTATCAGATATTACTGCTGGGTTATCTTGGATGACATCACTTTTTGCCACCTGAATTTAACATTTCTATGTGAAAATACATATCTCTCAGATGTTTAAAGAACCTGGAAGTCATAAGACAATAAAACACTTCTGCATCTCAGAACTAGTAATTACTTATCTTCCAAGACAATACAAAAACCTCTAGTTTTAGACACTGTGTTTGCTACTGAACTGAAACTGAGAGATAACTTTTATAGCACATTTGTAAAACAATTTAATTTCAATTTATTTTCTTGAAGTTTTGCAAGTTAACTATGTTCTACTTTCTGTTGTTAAAACATATACACTTACACAATTACAATAGTTTATATACATTTCTATTCTAAGCCAGCAGGGCATGTTGTGGTTACGTTTTAGCTCAGTATTTTACACCTTTATGCACACTTCTGTATGAATCATATCAATATTCACAAATGACATAGAACTTTGTACAAAATTCTAGATAGCTGGGCTGGTGGCAGTATTTCCTTTTGTGACATTCCCCCGCTCACCTGAAAACTCAAACTAGTTTTTCATGTGACCCTTGAAAAACATTGCTTGAGGGGGTTGACTATCTGGGGCTACCTCACTCCTTTCCCTGTCTTGAGAGCCCATCTGCACTGGCATTGCTAACCCCATTGCAGTGCTGCACTGTCATATCATATGTCTGCAACCCTAGGCTCCATCTTAGTAACTTGTTAAAGGATGCCATGTTAAAGGGTTATGGTCTTTAACTACAGTGAGCTTCCTTTCATACAGATAAGGCTGAAGTTTCTGCAGTGCCCACACTATAGCTAGATGTTCCTTTTCTGCAGCTGCATAACATTCTTCCCTGGGTTGAAGCCTATGACTGAGATATACCACTGGGTCCTCTTCTCCCTTTGAGGAGACCTGGCTGAGTACAGCTCCCACCCCATGGTTTGAAGCATCCACCTGTAGAACAAATTATTGGTTGTAATCTGGACTGGCTAACACAGGGGACCCTTCCAAAGCTCCTTTAAGCTTCTCAAATGCCTGCTCACATGCTGGGATCCACACTACCTTATCTTGCTTGTTTTTCCTTGTCAGGTCTGTGAGGGGAACAGCTATGATACTATAATTGGGGAAGAACTTTTTGCAGTATCCTGCTGTCCCTAAGAATGCCCTCATCTGCTTTATGGTAACAGGGGTGGAATGGCTTCCACTTTGCCAAGTTCTGGCTTGATCTTACCACTCCCCACTCTATGTCCCAGGTAGGAGACCTCTGTCATACCCACCTGACATTTGCTGGCCTTAATGGTCAACCCTGCCCTCTGTAGTCTGTCCAGCTCCTCCCTGACCTGCAGAAGGTGCTCTTGCCAAGAACATCTGTAGATGGCAATATCATCTAGGTAAGCAAGGGCAAAATCTCTGGCTCCTGCTAGGATACAATCTACCTGCCTCTGGAAAGTTGCAGGGGCATTTTTCATCTGAAAGGGCATCTTCATGAACTTATACATCCCGAAAGGAGTGATAAAGACTGACTTCTCTCTAGCACTGGGAGTCAAGGGCACTTGCCAGTATCCCTTGGTAAGATCAGTAGTGGTACGATTTTTAGCCCCAACCAGTTGCTCTAGGGCTTCATCTGTCCTAGGCATGGGGTAAGCATCTGACTTTATGTGACTATTTAATTTCCTATAGTCCACACAGAACCTAGTGCTGCCATCCTTTTTTGGTACCAGCATCACTGGGGAGGCCCAAGGACTGCTGGACTCCTGGAGTACCCCTAGTTCTAACATTTCCTATATCTCCTCCATCAGAGTCTGTTTGACTTTCTCAGGCACCCTATAAGGGGCTTGCTTAATAGGCCTTTGGAATCCTGTAGCCACATGGTGCTGCACCAGGTGGGTGCACCCTGGTTTCCTAGTGAACATGTCCACAAACTCCTGCAACACTGATCAGATTTCTCAAACCTGGGTAAGAGATAGCTGCTGGGACATTGCTACCCCTTTCCATTGAGGTGTCAGTCCGAGTCTCACTGAGGATATCAGTCACCAGATCCCCTTCAGATTCCTTCTGCCAGCCACTTCAAATACTCAGCACAAGGGCCTCCCTATCATGGTAAGGATTCATCATGTTAACATGGTACAATTTATGCCTCTGCCTCCTGCCTAGCAGTTCTACCATGTAGTTAAAATCACTGAACTTCCTTACCACTTTGTAGGGTCCCTCTCAAGCTGCCTCCAGCTTGTTGTGTCTGACAGGAATGAGAACCATAACCTACTGCCCTACAGCATACTCTCTAGCTCGATCATTCCTATCATACCAGACCTTTTTCTTGCTGTTGGGCTTCTGCCAGGTTTCTGCTGGGCCAAGCCCATGAGTTTCCTGAGCCTTGTCCTGAGGTTTAGGACATATGCCACAACAGACTCCTTGTAGAATTCACAGTCACCCTCCCACTCATCTCAAGTCAAATCTAGAGGTCCCCTCACCCTATGCCCATACAGCAACTCAAAGAGTAAAAAACCTGTGGATTCCTGGGGCACCTCTCTGTAAGCAAACAATAGATGGGAAAATATTTGTCCCACTCCCTCTTAAACTGGTCTGCAAAGCAACACAGCATGGCCTTGAGTGTAGAGTTGAACCTCTTAAAAAGATCATTAGTCTGGGGAATAGTAGGAGTGGTCTATAGGTGCTTTACCCCACAGTGCTTCCACAGATAAGCCAGCAGGTCTGAAATAAAAATTGGCGCATCTGTCAGTCAGTATGTCTTTTGGGAAACCTACCCTGCTGAAAATCTCTAAATAAGCATTTGCCACCTTTTCTTCCTCAGTGGAGGACAGAGCCACTGCCTCAGAGTATCTAGTAGCATAATCTACAACCACTAGGATATACTTTTTCCCTGTGGAACTTGGGGTACTCACAGGCCCCACAATATCCATAGCTACCCTTTGAAATGGCTCCACAATCACAGGCAAAGGCATCAAAGGAGCTTACACTTTGTCTTCTGCCTTGCCTACCTTTTAGCACTGCTCACAGATCCTGCAGTACCCCATTACATTTCTGGAAGTCCCTGGCCAATACAAGTTCTGCATAATACATCTCTTTGTATGCTTTATGCCATTTGACCTGCAAAGGAAATGTCATGGGCTATGGACAGAGATGCCAGGCGGTAGGCTCTGGGCACTATCAATTGCTGTATTCTCTCAGCCTCTAGCCATCCCTCAAGGATCCACTCTCTACATACAGTAAACCTTTGTCCCAGTGTACAAATTCCACTTTCCCTTAAAAATCAGATGTCTCACTAGTTACCTCTCTCAGGCTTTGTAATGTAGGGTCTGAGAGCTGAGCCTGTCTCAACTCTCTCTTGATAACTCTTCCCAGCTCCCCTTCCACAGGAAGTCTGGCATTCTCTGACAGCAGTGCATTACTGTGAGCCTGGGTACTACTACTCATCTCTGCTCTTGCAGTCACTCTGTCCACAGGAACATTAGTACCCACAAGCAGTTGTGGCTCACCTTCAACCTCACTGCTACAGGGTAGCTCCCTCCCTGAAATAACCACCTCACCAGACCTGGCTGCAAGTGTGCAGTCTGTCTGGGTCTCCTCCAGGCTACCAGACCCACATGCTTGTCTCCAAGACTGACTGCCTGTAACTGCATGCACACATCTTACTGCATTATCAAAATCATTCCCTATCAGGACATCTGCAGGGATATCCACAAACACACCTCCTTGCTTACTTCCTTTTCCACCCTCCAAGTCAAGGTAAACACTAGCCAAAGGTATTTGGAATGGGTCCCTCCTAAAGCTCTGACTGGAGTAGACTGCCCAGGCATGTAGTGCTCCTCTTTAACCATTGCAGGTCTCACAATGATTAGGTCAGAGGCTGTGTCTCTCTTAGCAATGGCCTCTTTCCCATTTACTAAGATAGGATATACTCTCTTGTGGTAGTTTGGTACCCTTGTTGTCTTGAGACAACTTAATACTGGCATTCTGTCATTCTCACTTACTGGCCCTCCCACCCTTTGTTCCCCGCTTTACCTCCATGGACAGCTATATGCTACACAGCCCCCACTGGTTACATTTAAAACATTTAACCCTTGGTCCTGGATGTGTACCTGGACTTGTGGCTTCCCCTACTACTGACAGACTCTGTTGTGCAGTCCAGGCTGCCCACCATGGGTTCCCTTAGACCCATGAGCAGCACTGCATATCTATTTCCTGTGCAGTGAGGTATAGGTCTCCCTTCTTCCCCAACTCATCTGCAGTATTGCATTGCCTATCAGCTAACCAGATTCTCATGTCCTCAGGCAAAGTGCTAAGGGCTTGTTCCCTCACCAAATAGTCTGCCAGCCCTTCGGAAGTGGTGACCTGGCATCCACTCACCCACCTATGAAAATAAGTGCTTAGTCCAGCAATATAGTCACACACATTTTCATCTGCTTTGCGTCTATACTCATGAAACGTTTTTGTATAGGCTTCAAGTGTTAACTTAAAACATTTTAACAAACAATTTTTGACTGTATTCAAATTTAATCAATGAGTATCAGAAAATTTAGAAATAGCAGATACAGCTTTACCATTTAGTAAGAGAGTCATGAACCATACTCAGGGCCTTTGGTTAACATTATACTGTTTAAATACCCTTTCAAACATATGAATGAAACTATCAAAATTACCCCCCTCTGTAAATTGTGGAAGAAATTTACTGACCTTTGTTGCTTCTGGGGTTCAGTTACTTCCTCCCTGATTACCCCATGACCCTGGCAAAGAGTCAGCATCTACTTCTCATGTTGCCTCTGTCTCTCATTCTCTTCAGCCACCAGATGTAGCAATTTCTCATTTTCCTCAGCCTCCAGACATCTCAGTATGTCTGCTACTTTTATTTTCAAACATTTGGCCTCCAATTCAAGTCTCTTTAACTCCAGACATTTTTTATGTCCTCTGTGGAAAGGTTGAACTGTCCATTGTCTGCCAGTTGTACATCTCCAAGGCCAGCCTGGTTGTCCTCCTGATTGCTGGTCTGTGATGTAGCTGCACCTAAGGCTACAATTATTTATGCCTTACTCAGGTTGGCATGCAGCAGTCCTTTACCCTAGCACATCTCAGCCAACTAGCTCCTTGTCAGCTTGCCATACTCCTCTGCTGACATGCTTGCCTGCTCGCCCTGACTAAATAGGCTAACAAAAAAATAAAACAATTGTGATATGAAACTCTGAATGTCCATTGTGTGGCTGACTGAGACACCTTCTTTAGTGACCACTGTCTACAGGTTACAGGAATTCAATATCCACACCACTACAAGCTAATTAATATGTGATGTGGCTATCCCACCACTGCCAATCAATTAATATGTGACACCCCTGCACTGGCCCAGTAATCAAGGATCCTCAATCCTCACCACCGGCAACAGCAGGGAACATATAGACTGGGAGGATGACAAGTACACACACACAGTAAAGTGCAATTTCCCTTAAGAGCACACAGAGATCATAGTCAGTCTGGGGCTGGTTTCTCCCTCTTTCTCCAGATCCCCAATAAGACACCCACTGGCACAGCTGTAGGGTTGAGATCTCAGCTGAGTGGCCAAGCTAAAACCTCAAACACCCTCTCTGTCCAACCAGTGCTTTGTGTCCCTGCGCAAGTAGCTGACACACATTTGAAATTTGATTGATACACACACACACACACACACACACACACACACACACACACACACACACACACACACACACACACCTGGGAAAGGCTGGTACAGGCTTATTAGCTATACCCCCTTCTTCCCAGACTATAAGATAGTTCTGACTGCCACCAGCCAACTCTTTATCAGCTACTTAAGACCCTTGACAAAGGGTATGCAATCCTACTATATAATTTAACTATTATCCAAATGGAAGTCTGACCTAGAGCAAGGTTATTTAGGAGTGGCCTGTACAGTGTCACCATATAGCTATGCAAGTACTCTAAGAGCTTAAATATGTCTCACAAATATCAGCCACAAAGATAGGTTTAAATATATTTAATAATAAATAATAAATAACAAGGCAATACTAAATATGTATTCACAGAGACTTCAGAGTTCAAAATCGCAGGCAATATTTAAAACAACATTGCAGGACAGTCTCAAATAAATAAAGTAAACATCTAAGTTATACTTTAGTACATTTTATCTGAATCTAAAACAGTTACTATGCCCTAACAACTTACTTACAGAAGAACACACAGGCAGAAGTGCAGAAGGTGGTGATGAGTGGATGCTCTTTCTAGGTCAAAGACAAAATAGAAAATGTCCAGTCTCTCTCTGATGGAGTTCTTAAATTAATATCAAATATTACTGCTGGGTTAGCTTGGACAACATCACTTTTTGTCACCTGACTTTAGTTCCCAAGCTACACCCCCTTTGTCAGAAACTAACAGAATTTAACATATCTGTGTGAAAAATACATATCTCTTAAATGTTTGAAGACACTGGAAGTCATAAAGCAATAAAACACTTCTGCATCTCAAACCTAGTAATTACTTCTCTTCCATGACAATACAAAATCTTCTAGCTGTAGAAGTTGTGCCTGCTACTGAACTGAAACTGAGAAATAACTTTAGAGCACATTCGTAAAACAATTTAATTTCAACTTATTTGTTTGAAATTTTGCAAGTTAACCCTCTATGTTATAGTTTCTACTGTTAAAACATATACATTTACACAATTACAATAGTTTATATACATTTCTGTTCTAAGCCAGCAGGGCATGCTGTGGTTACATTTTAGCTCAGTACCTTTGCACACACTTTTGTATGAATCATATCAATATTCACAAATGCCATAGAATAGTTACAAAATTCCAGAAAGCTGGACTGGCAGTATTTCCTTTTGTGACAGTGCTTATCTAGTGTCTAATAAGCAGGTATAAGATATGAAATGTTACTACATTTTCACTGGAGAAAATGTTCTATAAATGTTACTGATAAGCATTTAATAAGCAGTGTAAGATAAGAACCGGTAATACATTTTATAAGCAGCAAGTAAGCAGTTAGTAATATATTTTACACAAAGAAAATATTCTGCAATATGGTAGTGATATATTTTTATTATGGGATGGAGATGTATTGCCTTTGGAAGAGTTTATAAATTATTTGGATAATACTACAGATTTTTTTTTAATTTTGATCTCACCTATTCTGATGCTGCTATTAATTTTCTAGATATTAAAATAGTGAAACATAGTAATGAGTTGACTATAGATATCTATAGAAAGGATATGCAATCAAATAGGTTCTTACATAGACATAGTATGTACTCTCAGCATATTTTTAAAGGAATAGTTGAGTCAATTTTTGAGAGTACGTCAATTAAACACTAATATCCAGACTTGTAATTTGCAAATAACTGAAATAATGAATGAGTCTTGGGTTAGGCAGTATGATGAATTACTGTCAACTGATACTTTTCAACATGTTATTTCTGAAAGACAAAGTAAGGCTAAACCATATTTTATACATTCTGAAAGTCTGTCCCTGGGCACTAATAGTAGCAATAATAATAATAGTAATAATAATAATAATAATAAAGTTAGATATATGACTCAATATATTAGAACTGATGAAATAGCTAAAATAATTAGGGATAATTGGCATATCCTATATACTCAAACAGAAATCTATAAAATTATAAGTGATCTGCCTCAATTCATGTTCATAAATTGTCAAAAATTAAAACAAACACTTTGTTATAGGGAAATCAATCCTAAGCATGAATTTGTACACAGTAGGAAAAAGGGAAGTTTCGCTTGTCATAATTGTTCTTCTAAATTTATTTTGAATTCAGCAGAATTTATATATCCAAATAGTAAGAGAATACATTTTTCATGCTATGAAAATTGCAATACTGAAAAAGTGGTTTATTTGTCCACTTGCACAGCATTCTTAAGTTTCTATGTAGGGATGTGCAATAGAAAACTTAAAGATAGGGTACTTGAGCATTTGTTGGGCATACGTAGAGGCATAGTTACTAATTCGTTCAATAAGAGAGAATTCCTAAAAGCTATGTATATGATTGAATAAATTATTATTACTATACTAGTGTTGAGCTCTTTTTTTTGTGTTGTATGTTGTTTTTATCGTTGAGCTCATTTACACAGTTTCTTTAACCTTTTGTGCTGTTTTTAAACATGCAATAAGCAGGTGTAAGATATGAAATGGTAATGCATTTATGACTAAGGAACTGTTCTGCAAGATGGTACTAAAATGGATTGTGCTGGAAAGGTTACTGGTAGCATGGCAGTTCTGCAATTGTGATTTCATTATTATTTATATGTGAATGACCAACAAAATGTGCAGACTAATGCTGGTGAAAAATCAGCCACAATAATTCCAAGCCAGAAAAAAAAATATATATCTGCAAACCATATCAAAGTTACACATAATATATATACAAGCTTAGAAAATTCCTAGAATTAAAAATTAATAAATACTAAAGTGAATAATGAAAAAGGATGATGCCTAACTAATATATACAGTGAAGCACATCTTCCACACTAAAGCTTAGCTGGCCTCATTTTCAAAACTGGATGGATAGACATATACTCATTAATTCCTGGTTTATAAGAAGCATCAAGTTTGAATTGCCCAAACAGTTCTCTAAATTCAAGACATGCTTCCCAGGCACCTGTGTAACTTTGACATGCTTGGTGCATATATGTAGGTTTTTCAATTGATATAAAATTGAATAATACATGTTTTTTAATCAATTATTGCAATTTAATTATTTTGTGTATGTACCTTTAAATTTGTATAGTTGATAATGATGTGTGCCTTTTAAATGGAAGTGCAGATTCAATAAAGCCTACACCATCTGCTATGGCCATTTGTGCATCATGGTGCTATGCACTTGGTTTGTATTCACTAAGTGGTTCTATACACTGTGTAGAGCTACACAAACATGGTCAATATCATGGCATGCTAATTACAGCATTTGTTTGGGTCTTTTGGCTTTTCCCGGTTAGGGGCCGCCGCAGCGGAACTCCAGTCCGCAAATGATTGGTAGTTGATTTTTACGTGCCAAGTTACCAGCCCTGATGCACAACCTTCAATGAAGGTACGCCCATTCATGCATGTCTCCACGTCAAAGACGCTCTAGCTGTGACTTGAACTGGACAGCGTCTTACTGTGAGGTGACAACGCTACCGCAGCACCACCACCGCGGATTATGCTAATTACAGCATAAGCATCTGAATTGTATGCTAATCAACTAATTCAAGATGGAGTAGCTATTCAACAAGCTATAAAGGAATTGTGTAGACTCAGTGTAGGTTTTCCATGCAAATTCCTGTACCTACTGGAATACACCCACGGAAGGTACTCTACATGGAAACAATGTTAGGGGGCTGCAGCTGCTGTTATACATGTGGGTGCAACAGGTACAAGCCTATGCTGCTGCAAATAGACCCCTGCCAAGAAGGAGAAGGGTATTTGGACTCATGTTTACTTACCATGGTCTGCATTATATGGAAATTGTAGAGCACTACAGGGTGGATAGTGACACACTACAGAAACTCTGCAACCTCTGACATCCACAAGGGCAAACTGAGGGGAACCAATACCTGTGGAGAATAAGGTATGTGTAACACTTAGAATATTAGTTACAGGAAACTTTCAGAGGCCAACAGGGCATATGCTGATGATATCACAGGCATCAGCATCCAGGATCCTACCTGAATTCCTGAATGTTATGCTACAACATGCCACACATTATATACAAGTTTCCCCACTCACAGAAATATCAGGATGGCTACACAATTGCAAGAACAAAATTCTTGAAACCCAACTTTTGATGTAGAAACACACAAAAATTACTTGGCACCCTACCCCCAAAACAACAGTAAAATGGCAGTTTGTTCAATCCAAAGAATAACACATAATTCACTTTTATAAATGCTTTCCACATGATTTTCACAAAATGTGTACACACTTAACAACACAAAAGTCAATTATATATATTATGCTAGGCACTTCTCACTGTGCCCAGCACTCCCTGGCAGTGTCTATGGGCCATCTTAGAAGCATAATGCCATTGTATAATTGACAATATAGTACTATACACTGCTACGGAATAAGATACAAAAGTCTGTAAGGTAACCAGATTTAACAGTCACACTTGTAATGGCAGTTATTAAGGCTGTGTATCTTTGATAGTTAATTCACTGCAAAAATGCCTATGCCAAAAGTGACCTATAAGAAGTGCATACAGATAACAGTTTAATCCACTAATGCATAAATATAACAATTTTATTTCTAACGTGAACAAATCTGGTACGTACCTGAAAAATACAAGCATACGTTAGCAACAATAGAAGCCTTTTGTGCAGATAACTTTAGAATCTCAATTCTCTGAGTTCAACAAATAAGCAAGTCTTCTTACCTTTAAGTTCCCTAGCTATTCATTTACCGTGTTATGGTGTAGACCCATGCCTCTGAGCATGATGAAGATGCAAATGATCTGTGAACTCATTAGAATTGCTGAATCACAAACTTTTAGATTTGTGTAGCAGGTGTAAACATAGAGTAGGCACTACCTAGGTGTTTGTTGCTAATGGATTGCAACTGTGAATGGTTAGTGGGAGGGTGAAGGAATACACAAAATTTCAGACTCCCTACCTGCAGTGGGTGTGTCAGCCAGGATACACTTACAAAGTATATAAGTAATTGTAACATGCTTTAAAATGGAAGTGAACAGCGCACATTTCTTATTTTCAGCGCATTAATAGCCAAATTCTTCTTCCTTTAATGAAAAAATGTATTTTACTGTCATGTAATATTTTCATACATTTTAAGGACAATGATACAAAATACCTTATAGACTGCATGTGTGAGAGTACAACACACATAGGAGAAGAATGAACACAATATAAAGAGAAGACAGAGCAGCTCTGGTGCAAGCAAATCTTACAAATGGTTGTGCGATCACCCATTGAATTAAATATGTAAGCAACTCATGTACAAACAACTGAGAGTGCACAAATGTTATATGTCTTTATAATACTGTGATGGAAATGGGACTTGTTTCTATGCACAATGATTTTAATTCCTGTTGTAAATCTTTTTCTGTGGCAAAGAGAGATAAGATGACCTTACTATGATTTGTATGTTCAGTAGTCTGACAGTTTGTGTGTTAAGATGTATTTTGTAATTTTTTTTCAAATTTAATGTATGATAAAAACTGCATAAATTACAAATGCGAATCAAGTGTGGGTATAGCACACTTGGTAAACATGATGAACCATACAGTATCTGTAGAGCATGGTTCAAGTCTCACATTTGTCTTTTAATGTTAAATGTCAATGCATGTGTAACTCTATTTGTCATATTTGCACATCGCTTACCTACATGCAAACACTGTCTAATGGTCCACACAAGAAGCAGACATTCTCAATTTCATAAAATATACATTGTTACCTCTTTTGCTTTATATCACACACACACTCGATAAGCAGTGTTGCATGATGGTTAGCAACATCTGCAGGTTCAGAATATCTGCAGACAGGAAGCAGAAAGTAGTACATTTAAAAACAAATACTTGACAGTGGCATGGCCAAGATGCCAGACTGCTAGCAGCACTGAACATTAGCTCTGCTTATAACATTTTTATTCTGACAGGAAATTTAATCTAAGTTTTGGAAATACTAATCCAAAAGTATAGCAGATGATTTGTGAATATAGGTCCTTTATTATTTTTCAAAAATTAGTACTAAAACATGTTTTTATTATTTTTTCCTGGCAAGAAGTTTTTCCTCAAGAAATCCAAGTATGAGTAACTCAAAGAACTCTCATCAGGACAGTGTGGTAAAGAAGGAACTGCAAACATTAATAACTACTGTTCAAGAACTAGCTATAAAAATGGACAAACTAAAGAATAAAATAGATACTATTAAACAAGACTGTAGTAAGCAGTTGGACATTCTTAGTGAAATGGCTAAAAAGCATTCTGAACAAATTGCTTCTATCGAGGAATCTGTAACAGATATGGATGGCAGACTGATGGAATGTGAAACTCAAAATGTGTTTCTTTTGCAACAGAATACAAAACTAACAGAAAAGCTGGAAGACCTAGAAAGTAGGTCACAGAGAAAGAGGAGGTAACTGATACGATACACTTTCTTAATAACTGGCTTCCAACAGCACTAAAGCTTCCTGAAGCCCTTGCCTTCGGTATAGAGAGGGCTCACCGGTCTCTAGCAAAACCTGCTTCAACTACAGTTTCTCCTAACCCCAGATCCATCATTGTTAGACTTTTGTCCTCCCAAGATAACAATTTGGTTCTGAAGTCTGCGTGGAATAATTCTCCCATTAAGATAAAGGACAAACTTATTCATTTTGACAATGACTATACTTCTTCTGTTATATCTAGAAGGAAATAATGTGTTCCCTTGATAAAATCTCTTAAAAAAGTTAACATCAAAGCACAAATTCTGTTTCCCTCCAGGGTAAAAATATTTTCACCAGAAGGTGAGAAGATCTTTAGCTCTTTGTCAGAGGCTTTGGACTTTATTCTCAAGAAAATAATACTAACTGATATAGAGGACATGGAATGGTCTACACAGAGTCTGAAAAGACATGCAACTAAGAAAACTTGGACTGTCAAAGAAAGCGCAAATAAAAAATTAAAAGACAAATAGGGTTGTTAAATAATACTAAATACTTTCTTGCAGAACACTTTACTTAATGTTTTATTGGAATATATACACAAAGCAAAGGTAAAGTATCTTTATTTTACATAATATTTTATTGGAATACATATACAAAACAAAGGTCTTTATTTTGCATAGGCATGGGCATATATCTATGTATGTATACATGTATGTATGTGTGTATGTGCATGTATGTATATATATATATATATATATATATATATATATGTGTGTGTGTGTGTGTGTGTGTGTGTGTGTGTGTGTGTGTGTGTGTGTGTGTGTGTGTATGTGAATGTGTGTGTGTGTATGTATATATATATATATATATATATATATATATATATATATATATAATTTTTTTTTCATACCATATGTTTACTATAACCGAGACCCAGTTAACTTCATTATATATTCATTTGGGAGGGATACAAAAGTCATGCTATCTTAGTATTAATTCATGATTTTCAAAGTAAATCATTCATGTCTGTTTGTGGTGGGGTAACACTTTAGATTTTACTGTTTAGTCTATTATGATTACACTGTATGGAATCCCCACAACAAAAGTGCCCTTAGGAGATGGTTTACTTAAAATAGTTTTGTTTACTCTTGACATTTTTGAAAGATGTTCATATCATAAATAATATATATGTTTTTACTTAAAATCTGCATTTTTTAGTGTAATATATCAACATTCAGTGCTTTACATTAACTAAATGCTCTAATTTTAATTCTTAACCTAATTTAGTTTAAGGGATGTAAATTATTGATTTATTGGGAAAATATTACTTTCCCAACATTTTTAGAAAAGGGCTGTTCATGTTTTTTTTTTTCACTGTGGAGGCTGCCTGTGTACTTTTTATGCTTCTTTAGAATGGAGAAAACTTACTTGTTTGAAATTCCCACCAAAAATGCCTTTTCTAAGCCTCTGTGACTGTTTCTTTACATGCATGAGCATCTACAGGGCACTAGCAGCAAACTAAAGAAGCTGGAAGCAAGAATACAGTGAGCGATGACATCACACAACCTTTGAACTCATGCATGACTCAGAAACCAGGAAGTAAAGCTGAAAATGAAACTAGAAGCAAAAGTAACTTTTTTGGTTGTTTATTTCATTTTTTATGCATCTAAAGGTATGAAATCACTTTAAATATGTATTTATAACAAGCTAGGACTTTAATGGAGTGATTATTTTACTAGTCTAATGAGGAAAATTGCATTTTAATGGTACTGTATGTCTGTTGCTTTGAAACACTGAAGTCTGACAGGATACCATTCTTTGCTTTGATAGCATGCCCTAAATGATAATATATTAATATTTGACTACTTAACCAATTTCTTTAATATTCTGAATGCAACGATATATATATATATATATATATATATATATATATATATATATATATATATAGGATTGAGTCTCATTTTCCTTCTTCTGCTTTGATGCTTAAGCAACTATAATCTATATTAGGTATTCTCACTGATGCAGATTTAAAACAATATAATCAGACTCAGTTGCAATGATAGTTGTGATACTATGATTCAAATATTTGTATGACCACATACACTGTAGGAATGGATTGTTAAAATATTCTAGGATACTCTATTCTGTTCAATTAATATTAATAGACCAACATATGGTCTGCCCCTTTTTTTCTGTATTGCTATAGTTATAAACACAAGAGACTGTAGTACAGGTATAAAATATATAGGTATTAGAAGCTTATGCCGATAAAGCAGCTAGGTTAATTGGTGAAACTGACTCCTTACTTTCCAATACTTAGTAGTGGTTTACACAATATTACATACGAATCCACTGTGATTGCCTGATGGACTTTTTATGTTCATATTTGTTTGAGTTACCTTAGAAATGCTTTACTGTTTGTATATACTACATTTAAAGCAGAAGCTATTTATGCATGCTTCTGGTGTGTGAGATGGTGTTAAAGGGTGGTTTAGTTAATTTGTTAACTAAACCTGGAACTTTAGGTTCCATGTATGTATGTTTTCTTAGTTATTGGTTTCAGAATTTGTTTCTAAAGATTTTTGACTCATCCATGATACATAACTTCATGAATTACTTCAAATCATTATACTTGGAAGGTATTATTGATGCTCTAAATATAACTTTAACAAATTATGATATATAAATGCTTAGCATTAAATATTAATGGCTTAAATAACAAAGTTAAAATAGCTGGTTTTTAATTAAATTCATTAAAATGCAGAGAGCTCAGATAATCTTCTTGCAGGAAACCCACTTTCTGGAGAAGGATTTGCAAAAAATATCATTTAATGGTTTTACAGTTCTCATGGATTCCTACTTTAGAGCCAGAAGGAGAGTTACTCTTATACTATGGAATAATAATTATACACTACCTAAAATTTTAAATACCTTTTCAGATAAAGACAGAATGTTAAGCTTAGTAGTGCTAGAAGTTAATAAGAAATGCTTCACACTGGTAAACTCATATTGTATTCCTGGTCTAGGAACTAAATATGTGAAGAAATACTTGGATCTCATTACTTTACATGCAAAGGGAGAAATTATTCTGGCAGGAGATTTCAATTGCTTGTTATCAGATGAAGACACCTCTAAAAAATAGTATGGTTAAACTAACGACAAAAGCTAAAAAGGTAAACAGTTTTATAGCCTCAATGAATTTTAGAGACATTCATAATTTAAGAGTTCAAAATTCACTTCAGTACACTCATTATTCTTTCTGATTTGGCACACAAACCAATATTGATAAGATTTTTGTGTCTAATGCTCTTTACTCTAAAATAAGTGATGTTGCAATACAGTCATGTATTCATGACCTGAATGCCTTTTTGTTCAGTTTGACTGTGAAAAAAGATGATATGATAATTTTTCAAAGAATCCCAGCCTATGTTACTAATTTAAAAGGTTTTAAGGAGTGGTTATTAAAATAAATAAATGCATTTATGGAAAACAACAATAATGGTAAAGTAACAGATATCATACTCTGGGATAAGATATCATACTCTGGGATGCATTAAAAGTTCACATCTTTAGTGGAGTTAAAACTTGGTATTTTCAGAGGAGAAAGGAATGGGACAAGGAACTTTCTGATTTACAAGCCAAAATAGATAAGTTGAAACTAAATTTAAAATCAAATGATAAAGCAGTACTTACTGAAATTTCTAAGCTAAACCACAAATATTTAGAAATATTGAATCATAAGGTTGCTATAAGCTTAGAAAAGATTAAACTACAGTCCTATTCAGTAAACCCCAGACATTTACATAAACTAGCTATCAGATCCAAACAAATTAATAAACAAAATCACATTAATGAAATTAAATACAAGAATAATAACACAGTAAAAAGAACAAGTGATTTAGGAGGTATATTAGAAGCCTTTAAAAATCATTATCAGTCAATCAATGACATGCAATCACCACTAGATTCAGGCGATGTAATAGATACATTTCTACAAGAAAATATCAAGACTAAGCTATCAAAACAACAAAATAATACCCTAACTAAACAAATAAACTTAGCAGAAGTGAAAGAACAAGTTAAAAATCTGAAGGATAATAAAGCCCCAGGGTTAGATGGGACAATCCAAGAAATATATAAAATTCTTCCAGAGCACACAATAAAGTTATTATTAAACACATTCTCCATGGTTAAACAAGAGTTAATTTTCCCTCCCTTGTGGAAGTACTCAATAATTTCCCCCATTCTGAAACAAGGTAAGGACCCCCAACTATGTGCATCATATAGACCCATATCATTGTTAAATATTAATTATAAAATTTTCATGTCTATCCTGGCCAAATGACTAAAGAATATATTACCCAATATAATACACTTTGATCAAACTGGCTTTATCTTACATAAAAAAGTACACAGCAATATTATTAAGCTACTATCTCTAATAGACATTGCAAACAAAACCAAGAAACAATTAACTATTATTAGTCTGGATATTGATAAGGCGTTCTATTCCCTTAGTTGGTCATACTTACAAAAAATCTTTAAAGAATTTAACTTTACTTCAGATTTCACTAAACTGATATTAAATATTTATAGTGATTCCAAAGCATTTGTTAAGATTGGTTGATGTCTATCATCCCCAGTAAATATTCATAAGGGAACTAGACAAGGTTGCCCTCTATCCCCATTATTTTTCACTTTATCAGTGGAACCTTTTACTTTATTTATTAGAAATAACCCAAATATCAAAGGATTTCAAGTTAATGAGGGATACTGTCCAAAAGTTAATCTTTTTGTTGATGATATTCTACTAACATCCAGTGACATAGAAGGCTCTTTACAACATTTCATGAATGCCATAACTCCATTTGGAAAAATCTCAGGGCTCAATTTTAATCAATATAAAACCAAAACACTTTTAATCAATAAGAAAATAAATAGTAATTTGCAAAAATACAATACATTTAACTGGGAAAGTGATAAGACAGATTATCTAAGCATAAGTATTAAGAATAAATGGAATGAGACTACTAAATGTAACTTCACTAAACTGGTAGCTATAATCAGTGACTTGACTAAAAAGTGGAACAAAATGTTTTTCACCATGGAAGCAGGACTTACATTAATAAAAATGATTATTTTGCCCAATATTTTATTTTACATACAATCATTGATTTTACCTCCTCCTAAGAAATTCTTTAAACAAATAGATTCCCTATTACTAACTTTTCTATGGTTCCCAAAGAAACCAGGAATAGCCTATAAATGGCATGTTAGATCCTGGGATAGTAATGGGATTGGCTTTCTCATCATAGAATTATATTCCAAATCTGTTATTATTAACATAATACTACACTGGATTTCATCCATATACACCTCTAGCTGGAAACAACTACATGAAAGACATATAACTTCTTTTGAGAACTCAGAAATCCAGTTTAAGGAAACCTTTGGAATTAACAAAATATTTTGGATACTCCATGAATATTGCTTATATAATAAGAAATTTAGCCACTTCTCACATGGTATAAACCAAATAGTTTATATTTTCAAAAATATTTGACAAAAATTATAGTCTAAAGAACACCTTTTTCATTACATTTCCCATAGCTTATACACCAAATTGCCTAGATACCTTCAATATCTTTAAGATGCGGAATCTTAAAAAGAATAATCTAAAGTTTTGGCAGCAGTTTATAGACAATAAGAACATCCAACCAATGAACTTTCTCTTAGCCAGATATAATGTCTGCCAAGATAATTGGCTCTGTATTCAATCTTTAAGACAGTTTGTTGAAAATAAAGTGAGAATGTCAATAAATCTGGAAACTGATATTATACCAAGATTGATACAACTATTCATATGGTGCAATTCGATGAACATTGAACATAAATTAAGCATATCACCTGTATATAAATTCCTATGAGAAGACTTGATTACTTTTGACCAAGCACTTTTGGAATTACTCCATAAAGATTAATGGTGAACCTTTATCTAACGATAATAAGAAACAGTTATTAAATTCAATAAAAAACACTTCATCATCTTTATATTGGAGACTATATACCTGGAGATATATTAATAGAAGCTTTTACACTCCACACAGAATTGACCTTATAACCAAGGGTAATGAAAGCAAATGCTGGAGGTGTGGTGATATTCTTGAAGCCAACTGGGTTCATATGTTCATTGAATGTAGAACTCTCACACAATACTGGAGTGGTTTTAGACATTTCACAAAAGCCCTGTGGTCTGATAACTGTCAAATTACTAGCTCTTTGATGTTATTTAATGTCCTTACCCCAAGTGTAATTCTTAGACATCAGTTGCCTGTTCTTTGGTTAATTCTAGCTATTGCTCAAAAAATAATTACATTGAACTGGAAAAATAAGCAAGATCTTATATTTACTGAGTTTATTTCAATAGCAAAATCTGTATGTAAAAAAGAAATCCAAACTATTTATCAGAGATCATCAAATGTAACACACAAAAGACTAGCTTACCATAAATTGGAGAGATTATTAGATAAATATTGATTACTTTTCTTGGATAAAACAAATGTTTATCATGGATGTTTGTATAAAGTGTAAACAGTTATTATGTTTTATATTGTTTATTTTTAATACTTTATGTCCATGTTTATTAACAAAATTTAATAAAAATGTTTGTGGAAAAAAAAACAAATGCTTTATTGCATCTTTTACTTTCCATTGTGCAAAACCACTAAGCAGCATTGCATGACAGTCAGCTACCTCCCACAACACCTGCAGGTCCAGAACACCTACAGACATGAAGCAGACAGTAGACAGTTTCAAAATGGATACATTGTATCATGTGTGGTTTGCCACCATGCAAACACAGTAAGTAGCATTGAGGGGCTGTCAGCACACGTACAGAGTAATGAATGTGAAAATATACAACTGCTGCCTAGTTGTTCCTTTAGCAGCAGTTGTAAGTTAGGGGCTATAGTACAGGTGAGCATGGGATCTAATCCAGTTATTGACAAACCTTTCTTACTGATGTTCCATTTTATATAATTACTAACAGTAGAAAAGTACATTGAGCATGCACAGGATATCAGAGATATATCACATGTGTAACTATGGGTATCAGTACAATTTTGGTTGTACAATTACACAATTACAGAGCCAAAGTGCTATTGTAGTACACTCCTGATTTTAGCAATGCTTGTCCACTCAGTTTTATAAAATATAAAACAATGTAAAAATAATTATAAATAAAAATAAGCACATATAGCACTGCAGCCCATAATGAATTAATGTGTGACTGAGGGTATATTGACAATTATGTTTCTGTAATCATAATTGTCTTGCCTGACCTTGGATGTCCTTCACACATCAATGATACCGATGCACACATGAATGTATAAACCAGAATTTGTCAGGTCACATACATCCATGGTTAACCCCTCACCCTGTCGTGTATTTGCATATAATTAATGATCATCTCTGACAAGCACTTCTTCTGTGGCAAGAATGAAAAATTATGAAGGTGGATGAATCTCACATTGTACGAATTAATTTTATCAGTGTGTAAAGCCATGCAAAAATGTGTCAGGTCATAAAATTTATACCTCAGTACAGGTCTGCAAATTTAAATTAACTAACAGATACAGCAGCATCCAAACCAAAAACTAATGCCAACTGTCACATTGCCCTTCTTAGTTCATAAATGCAATAACACAAATTTGCAGGGAAACACTCTTAACTGTTGCTGTTTGCCCTCAGCAGACATGTCTGAAGCTAGAATGGAAGGTGCCCAATTAGCACTCAAAGGTGGGGTGCGGAGAAGTCCAGAATTCTTATTGGACTCCTTGCAAAGCACCACAGCTGAAGGCTGCTGCAGGGTGATTATACTGGAACTCAGTACAAATCGGAGTCTTGGAATAGTCTGGTCAAGGCTGTCTCCAGTGCAACTGGCATTCCACACACTGGAGAGCAATGCAGATACCATTTTAATGACCTCAAAAGGTCCAAGCAGGATAGACTCAACCAATGGCTGGATGAGTTTAAGACTGCTGATATCCCACAACTGTCAAACTATACAGATAAAGATAAATGAAGTTTTGCAACAAACCAATTTTTCCAGGGACATCTTCTATAAGGAAAAACAACAGCCAAAAGATCCACCAAAAGCAATTTATTTTAGAACTCTGATGTCTCGGCCACAGCCTTCAAGGAGTATAAAACATGAAAAACCACAGAGCAATATATACTGAAGTAAAATACCAGTTACATAATTAACTAATAAAAATTGGCAATTAGTTAAACAGCACTTTCCAATTAAAATCTTCATTCAAGCCAAAAGGAGTCACTGTTTTAAATTTCAACATGTATACAGCTTCTTTATGCAATAAAAGTGACTTAATATCTACATTGTTATATTTAGAAACATGAATTTGTTCCAAAATAGTACCCTGTAATCCCCTGCTGTCACCATTATGCAGATTTAAAAAATGCATAGCTATAGGGCTTGATTCTTTTTTATTATCAATGTCCCTAATGTGTTCCAAGAGCCTTACTTTAAAGGCTCACTTGGTTTCACCAATATAAAATTTCTTACATGGACACTGTAATGCATATATAACACCCTCAGAAGTACAATAGAAGGTGTGTTTAGTACTAAACTTAATACTATTAATATATGAAAAACAAGGTACAACAAAATTACATGCCTTACACTTACCACATGGGTAAGTACCTGTTTTACCAATGTTATGATAAAGAACATCAGATGGTAAATTATATCTGCTTTTAACTAAAAAATCTTTTATATTTTTACCCCTGTGGTAAGAAAATCTAAGTTCCAAATTCAACCATGTCTGGACATTATCCAAAGAGCATAAATATTTCCAAAATTGTTTAATAATTTTAACAAATTCTGCAGTAAAGCAACCAAATGTCGATACAAAATATATAACTTCTCTATCTTCCTGTAGCCCATTACAAATATTAGTACTTCTCTTAGACACAAAGCCAGGTTTATTGTAAATTTGTTTCCTGCCATTATTCAAACGCTCATAACTTTCTTCCATTACTTGTTTATTATACCCCCTGGCCAAACAAGATTGTACCATAGAAGATAATTCATTATTAAATGTATGATGTTCATTACATAACCTAGAAATTCTTAACATTTCTCCATAGGGCAAAGCCTGCAATGTATGGGGTGGATGGCCACTAGTGCCATGTACATATTGAAAACCCCCTTCAAATTTCCCATTAATGGAGGTAACCAAGTTATGACCATCTGAAATGTCTAGCACTACATCCAAAAAAGGAACTCTAGTGCCAATCCTTAAACCATCAAATTGCAAACAGAACCTATTAACATTTAAATCAGATACAAATTGCTGTATAGAAGAGTGACCCCCTTCTACTAAAAAAATCAAATCATCCACGTATCTAAAGTATTTGATAACATGAGTACGAAAAAAACTGTGTTTATAAACAACCTCTAATTCAAACAAACCCATGGCCAAGTTGGCATACATGGGGGCAAATGAAGCCCCCATGTCTGTCCCCTTTAATTGATGGTATACAGTGTTATTAAACTCAAAAAAATTGTGGGTTAGTGAAAAATATATAAGCTCTACTATATATTCAGTTGAAGGAGAAGCTCCCAAGAAGAACCTAATAGCTTCTATACCAACCTGATGTTTAATGTTGGTATATAGGCTCTTCACATCAATCGTCACCCAATACATATTATTATTCCATGTAATCCCCCTTATTTTTTCTAAAAAATCAAAAACATCTGTAATATAAGAAGGTAACTTAATAACATAAGGTGCAAGAAAATTATGTAAAAAAATTCCTAAATTATGTAAAAAATAATTACATCCTGAAACAATAGGTCTACCTGGAGGTTTTCTTATACTCTTATGTATTTTTGGTAGACAGTAGAAGTAGGCCATATAACAACCATCTATTCCAAATTTTTTCTTTATATCTGTGGGACAAAAATATCCTAATCTAATGCCCTTATTAATAAGTTCCTTATATTCCAACAAAGAAGCTACATATAATTCAACATTTACCACTTCATATGTTGTAGTATCATTTAAATGGTCCAAACACATACCTAAATAATATAAGGAATCCATAACTACTAATTTATTGCCTTTATCCGATGGTTTGAAAATAATTTCACTTTTGTTACTTAAAGCTAACAAAGCTTGCCATTCTTCAAAATCCATATTATATTTAATATTGCTTTTATCACACATGAAATCTGTGTAAGTAGTCTCCGTGAAATAATTTATCAAACTGATACAATTACAGACATCAGTATTTAAAACATTTGGAATGAAATGGCTAGTAGAAGGAACATTATCAGTGTTAAATTTACAATAGGCATTTGCTGTTTCTTCTGAAGTACACGAATAAAAACTATCTGATGAGGTACTTTCATTATCAGCACTAGGAACAGTGTCTGAATATCCACTCGACTGGTTAAAAAAATATTTTAAATGGAGCTTCCTACCAAATGCAAAGACATCCTTTTGTATGTCATGTAGTCTTGTAACAACAGTGGGGATAAACTTTAATCCCCGATTTAATCTTCTATAAGGGTTTAGATAAATATATATATCAGTGAGAGGTAAGAGGGTTGGCGGATGAAAGGGTTAAATGAAAGGAAGGTTGATTGGGAGGAAATGAGGTACGGGGTGGGGAGGGGGTTAAGGGGCTTAGGCAAGACCAGTTGGGTAAGGAATCACATTTTGGTGTGAACTTGCTGGTATGAGTTTACGTCCAAGATGACCTGCAGGCATGGCTGGTACAGGTAGGCCTTGGATTAACAAGGTCTAGTACTGGAATTAAATTGCAGTATATTTAAGCAGCTTTTAGGTATGGAGTAAGTTTCAATACTAGCCTCATCAGGGTTTTTCTTTCTGAGAGCTAGCTTGGGAGTTAGGGAGGTTAAATGCCTTCCAGGCTGCAAGGAGAACATGGCTTTTGTTGTAAGATGGGAGATTAAACTAAGACTTTCTCAGTTTAGGGTTGCTCTTACCTTTTGTTGGCTTCTGGTGCCCTTTCAGCCTCTGCAGGAAGCACTTTTGTGAGTGTAGCACTGTTTTCAACTGGTGGTTCTCTGGCAGCTGGGGGTTGCGGAGATGGGTGGATCTGGGACAACTCAACGTCCATGCTGGTTAAGCTATAAGGATGGGTATGTTCTTCAGGTCTTGGTACTGTGGAAGGATATCTGTTATCTTATCGTTGGGAGAAAAAAAAAGTAGAAGGGGTTGCTTTATTACTGAGAGGACCAATGAGTGCAGGTCAGATGCTCAAGTTGCCAGTGAATAACGGTTACAGGCGGTGCATGCGGGGAGAGTTCTGTCTCCTTTTATTAAGTAGTTTACAGTTATGGGTAGGTGAAGCTGCGATATTTAAAATGTTCTTTAGCTTGGGCCTTTGTCCCACGTTCATGTCTGGCTATGTGTATCGGTGGTGCGGATCACTCTAACTGCTTTTGTCTGAGTTTGCAACTGATGTTTTCATTGTAGTAGAGTGGGTATGCTGGAAGAGGTAATGTTTCTCAGGGATGCTTTATAACGCAATTGTTTTAAGTGCTGTTTGGGTAATAGGGAAGATTACCATTAACTGTTTTGAGTTTCATCTGCATGCCTCTTGGCTACCTCTCAACTGTACTGATTTCAAGAATACAAGGGGGAAAGGGGGCTAGAAGTTTGCTTCATAGATTCGGCACATTTAATAGGTCTTGGCTTTCTGGCAGACTGGGAATGACTGTTTTGCTGGGTGATCATCTGCTGGGCTCTGCCATTTGGTTTTTCAGGATTGTTGTGGACGTCTCTAGTTTGGAGGATTTTAGCATTAACTTGCTGTTTGTAAGTTATGTTTAGGACGGTTTCTGGTGGGCTGGGGCCACAAGGCTGTTTTGGTTGGAAGAATGTTCAGAAGAGCACAATATCACTGGTTTCCTCCTGGTTTTGTAGGCTGTTTATTTATTACACTAGCAGCATTGATCAGATGGCTTCTCTTGCATGGTGATTGGGGGGGGGTGATGTAGGTTACATGCCTGCATGAGGTGAAGCAGGGGCTGTTGTTAAGAGCTGTTTTCCTCAGTGAAGCTATGAACGGTGTTCGTGGGCTTTGATCCAGTTGGTGATTGTTGCCTCACATGAACAGTGGGAGTGATTGTCGGAGGACTGTGGCAGCATATCTGTTAATTGTACAGATTTCTGCAGAATGTCCAGGCTTTAACTCATACTTGGGTAATTTCTGATACAGTTTGTGTTTTCTGAGGACGGATTTCGATAAAGAACAGACACTGAAGTTTCCGACTTCAAATAGTGTGGGGTATTCACCGGTGGGGTGCCTTCTGTTATGCTACCACCTTTCTAAGTTTGTATGGTGATATTTAAATCGGTCCCAATGTTGTTTTGTTTGTCCTCCAGTCTTGCACAAAATGGGCTGTGAAGTATGCTGGGTGGTGTACACTGGAGACATCTTGGTTCAGATGAGTCGGGTGAGAGAAAATATAAAATTCATACAACCAATAAATAAATAGTATGGTTGTAGTTGGGTGTTGCACCTGACCGGATGCAGGATTGCGGGATGGTTGCCTCAGCATTGAGGGATATTTGTGGGCTCGTGGTCTCTTATTGCAGGACTGTACCCACCAGACTCTCAGTTAACAACCTATGGTGATTCGCAGGCTTTCAGAATATTGGTGCGCACTGTGCTGGTGCGTGTTACCTGACCATTATTGGGGTTGACAGGGTTTGGCAGCTCTTATATCACTTTACTTTTATGGGTTACACAACTATATATCACTTAACTCTTAGTTGCTGAGTTCTGAAATATAAGAAATGTCCTTTACACTTCACACTGCAGCAGAGACAGTGGTGGAAGAAGGATACCCGGACAGTTCCAATGCTAGTAGGAGCACTGAGTCTCATAAAAATAATTTCAGCCATATCTGGCTATATTACTCATACATGTAACTCCATTCAGGTTAAAGAAGGAGTCATTACTCGGCACATTGCAGGTGCTTTTGGCTAACATCAAGACTGAAACAATGCTAAATTCATAAATTTTAATCATACTTTCACTTAGGAATGGGATCCTTCCTGTCATGGTATTTAGAAACCCAAATGTCTTGGAGAAATTTAAACTGTGAGGTCAGGTGGCTGTCTGTGGTCAATTTTGCCATTTCTGGGGTACGTTTTGGTTGTTAGTGGGAGAGCCAGGATTCAGAGCACACACCAGTGCATTGTATGGAGCTTTGATGGTGCAGATCAGTGGTGATCATCATGCGAGAGGGGTTGTGTCACTTCTAATGGTGCAGGATTGGTATGGATAGCTGGAATATGTTGTGTGCAGCTTGTGAAGTGTAGGAGACTGCTGAGGAGAGCACAGGGTAATGGCCGGTTGATGTGTGTTGTAATTCTGGGATTATTGCTGACAGCTCATTCGTGATGGTGGAGTGTGGGCCTTGAATCTGTTCCTGGGTATCTTATTAGTAGGTCTGCAGCCCAGGAAGGATTTGTGGTGTCAGTATACACTTTAGCTTAGTGAGCAGTTAACAGTCCAGGTTGTGTTAGTACCAAACCGGAGAAACACAAACGTAACTTAAGAAAAAAGGTGAACGGCGTAACCAACGCTATACGCCAAATGAGTAAGGAATACGATCCACCAACACACCACCAATGAAAAAGACAACAGCAGTTACCACAATGTCTCAGATGGATAATTCCCACAAAAACAACAGTATTTTGAGAATCTGCATACACGGAATCCACAGCCAAAGAATTTTTTCACATTTATTGAAACGAAACAATCCAGGTTAAGCGCTTTCACACACCCAAGCGTGTGCTTCCTCAGAACAACATTCTCCTGCTCTAACACTGCTTAAATAGCCAAACTGGCGCTCAAATCATTTAAAGCTGATGCTAAAGCTTAAAGCAATATTACCATTTGTATACAACCACTTGCAACCTGTTTAGACTTACATACTGACATATACATAAATTACATACTTTTAATACATAAACTGTGTGCTCATAATATAAATACATCAATCGCAAAATATACGAAAATACCTGTGTGCAAAATTGTGTGCAAAAAAAATATATACAAAATTGATTATGGGATGTTAGTAAAATATTAATTGTCTAATAAGTGCCTGCACTATATATCAAATACATATATAAAAATATAAATATGTATATATACACTTATAAAAATATACCTAGTCTTTTAAAATGCTTAATACCACATTAAACATATGAGACGTTCTTACACCTCCAACAAGGGTTTGACAGATGAATATATATCTGTCAAACCCTTGTTGGAGGTGTAAGAACGTCTCATATGTTTAATGTGGTATTAAGCATTTTAAAAGACTAGGTATATTTTTATAAGGGTATATATTTTTATAAGTGTATATATACATATTTATATTTTTATATATGTATTTATTTATATAGGCATTTTTAAGGTTTATTCAGTAGGAGTTTTTAATATATCCATTTTTTAAGGGTTAGAGTAAAATTGTAATTTATTCCCTTTTTGATATATAGTGCAGGCACTTATTAGACAATTAATATTTTACTAACATCCCATAATCAGTTTTGTATATATTTTTTTTTTTTTGCACACAATTTTGCACACAGGTATTTTCGTATATTTTGCGATTGATGTATTTATATTATGAGCTCACAGTTTATGTATTAAAAGTATGTAATTTATGTATATGTCAGTATGTAAGTCTAAACAGGTTGCAAGTGGTTGTATACAAATGGTAATATTGCTTTAAGCTTTAGCATCAGCTTTAAATGATTTGAGCGCCAGTTTGGCTATTTAAGCAGTGTTAGAGCAGGAGAATGTTGTTCTGAGGAAGCACATGCTTGGGTGTGTGAAAGCGCTTAACCTGGATTGTTTCGTTTCAATAAATGTGAAAAAATTCTTTGGCTGTGGATTCCGTGTATGCAGATTCTCAAAATACTGTTGTTTTTGTGGGAATTATCCATCTGAGACGTTGTGGTAACTGCTGTTGTCTTTTTCATTGGTGGTGTGTTGGTGGATCGTATTCCTTACTCATTTGGCGTATAGCGTTGGTTACGCCGTTCACCTTTTTTCTCAGGTTGTGTTAGTCAGAGAGGACATGCAACAGGCAGGATGGTCTTTTAGGATTGCAGGACGGCAGTAATATGTTTTGCTGACTTGCTGTCCTTGCATTGGACATGGATATTGTGCTTTTGTTGTATTGAAATATGAAATGCTCCTGGCTTAGCAGATGGGATGTCATGGGTACTCTTAAGTCAGTAATTGTGGTTGCCAAGCATTTCGTCACACAAAAGGTTTGCTTCCGTATGGCCATTGCAGTGGCTATATTAATGGGGTGACTTATGGCTATAGAAATGGGATGGCACAGGATGGAGATTCAGAGTTGGAGGTAGTTTTATGTAATCTGATATCACTTTTACAGCCTTGGCAGTTATCTGTTTAGGCATAAGGCAATCCAGTCCAGCAGGGACACATTTGAAATCCCAGGGATGTATTTTCTGTTTCCCATCCAGTTAACCAGGTTGTGCTTGAAAAGGGATAATGAGGTACCTTGAGGTGGAGAGAGAAACCATTCCACAGATGGGGGAGTCTCTGGGAAATAAATCTGTCCTGCTAACAAGTCCTATTGATGTCACGGACCAGGTTGAGGTCATGCTTGTGGGTACTACAGTGCTCTTCTGCTATTATTATTAGTTTTCTAGGTTTGGGGAGCAATATTTTCATGCTGGCTCTACTTGGGTTCATGTCACTCCCTCTCCCATTCTTCTGGCTTTGCTCAGATATTGCTATTGCATTAAGGGATATATGCTGATACAAGGATTGATGGACTGCAGAGAATTTTATTGGCTGTGCATGAGTAATTCAGTTGCTGCATCAGCAGCGTCAGTAGGATAACAGTTGGGGTTATGTACATACCATTCAATGATGACATGGTTGCAGTATCTCTGGGATTTCTTCTTGAGGTTTTGGGCAGTTTGCATAACATGGTGAACTTAGGGTACAGCAGGGAGAGTTGCATTCAGAAAGGGGGTTCTGCCATTTGTGTTTCAGCGTTCATACCCCTAAGAAACTTCAATATAACAAAGAGCAAGTGGAAGGACAAGGTGAGTAGATAAGTGGGGGGGGGCTTCAAATTGGTCCTTGTATTGAGGCGGTGTCATGCCTTTCAACTGTATAGATTGTTATAGAATGTGCAGATGATATTGCTTCATAACTGGGGTTTGTTTTCGTAGACTTCTGGTTTTGGCTAGCAGTGGCAAAGCATTAAAGACTGACATTAGAAAATAATGACACATTTCAGTTTCTTACTTTATGCCATTCAGAGGATACCTCGGCCTTCTGTTAATTAGGGCTTGTGAACACTTACTTCTCTAAGAGGTGGAGAAGTATGGGCTTTGTCACATTACCTGGTCTAAGAGGTCGAGAGGTATGTGTGTCTCTAGAGCTCTTCAATTGTGTCATTGCTTGCAAGCTAAGGGGGCAGATGAATAGAATGTGGTATACATACATATGGTTTATAGCATATTAACAGCTTCAACTGGGAAGGTTAAGCAGGCTGTATATATATATATATATATATATATATATATATATATATATATATATATATATATATATATAAGGAAAAAAAGAGAGAGAAGGGGAGCCCTAACTCATACTTTGGGAAGATACCTGATACTTGATAGCACTTAAGATTAAGATATTTTGGTTTATGGCAGTGCATTAACAGTTTCTTTTCTTTTACAGATCAATGAGGGATGAGTGCATATTGGACATTGTGCCCATAGCTGGAATGATGGGCAGTGAGGTTGTAAAAAGGTGCGTAGAGTCACATTAGTTGGTGACCTGAAGGTGATGCATGCTGTGCAGCTGGAGTGGTAACAAGGAGGGCACAGGTGAACTAGTGTTAGGTGTTCATTAAGCCATGTCAGGTTTGTTGCAGTAGGGAGTAGTATGGAGGCAAGTGAGGCTGAGGTGAATTAAGGGCAGAGTAGAGGGGGTAGATAGGGTGGTTTAGGGGGAGTTTGGAATTGTCCACAGGTGGGATGGAGTCACGGTATGGTTACTATGGATTGGATTTTGAGGGGGCATGGTAATTGGTTGCTTAGTGGTCAGTGCTACTTTGATTGGATGTGACATCTGGGGGCTGGTAGTCAGAAGGATGTATGTAATTGGGTTCCCCTTTATGGTTAAGTGAAGGGTTGGAGAGAGCATTGTAAGGAGGGGAAGGGAGTTTCATTGGGATTTGCATTTGCTACAACTGTGACTGGAGGTGTGGGGTTGGAGGGTATAATTTGGGAGGTTGGTTTGGTGGTTTAGATGGCAGGAAGGATGATTAGATTATTTTAACCATTTAGTCAACTGGTATTTTTGCTAATGATATGATGGGGACCCAGTTTGGTCTACAGTGGATGGGTACACCGAATGATGTTGGGCATAGTGGTTAGTTTGTGGAAATTTGTAACAGTGAGAGGGAACAGCCTGGTCAGGCTGGTGGATGGAGAAGAGGGACAAGTTTGCCCTCTTCTGTTCACCCTCTGGTGTGTGGATGATTATTTCAATAAGTTGCAAAAGGAAAGTGAGCAGTTGGAGGCAATAAGTAGTAAATATAAGTGAGCAGAGGTAAGGACACTGCTTATTTGGCTTATTGCCAGTTTGTCCTGGAACATCTTCTATAAGGGTTTAGACAAAAATATATATGCCAGTGAGAGGTAAGAGGGTGGGGGGATGAAAGGGTTAAATGTAAGGAAGGTTGATTGGGTGGAAATGAGGTAAGGGGTGGGGAGGGGCTTAATGGGGCTTAGGCAAGAACAGCTGGGTAAGGAATCACATTTTGGCATGAACTTGCTGCCCGCCCTCCTTCCCTTGTCTTTTTAGTGCATTGGTGGGGTGTGGTTATTTAGCAGTCCGGGTAGGGAAGAGAAGAGGGACAGGTTTGTCCTCTTCTGTTCCCCCTCTAGTGTGTGGATGCTTATTTCAATAAGTTGGGGATGGAAAGTGAGCAGTTGGAGGCAATAAGTAGTAAATATAAGTAAGCGGAGGTAAGGATGCTGCTTATTTGGTTGGAGGGGTAAATCAGTAAATGGTATATGAGGGGAGTTGCTGGACACCACTTCATAAGTAAAGGACTTGGTGGGATATGTAATTAAATAAATGGTATATGAAGTAATATGTTGGATGCTGCTTCCTAAGCAAAGGACTTGGTGGGATGTGTAATTCAATAAATGGTATATGAAGTCAGTTGTTGGACGGTGCTTCATAACTAAAATAAGTGAGTAGAGGTATGGACGTTGCTTGCTGAGTCAGGACGAGTAAAGTCACGGCTGTTCTGATTAATGTTACAGGGATGTTTATGCTGTGATTAAAATCAGCTGTACTATGTTCAATTGTAATTAATAATATTGATTATTAAAGTCATGTTACGGAAGTTTAATAAAGGTCATCAAATGTCATTCGGTGTGAGGTGTTTTACTGAAGGGGACCAGGACAATTTAAATTAGATAGAAAGCTGCATGTAGGCAAGGCTGGTATGCAAAATGCTCTTCTCATGTTCTCTCCTTTTCATTCTACAGCCAATCAGTAGACAGCAGCAAATAAAGAAGTCCATTCTGAGTGTTTAGAAAGGCTTAGGGAAGCAAGGGGTATGTATGCAGTACGACATAACTATTATTTTATCTAAAGTATTGCTCTTCTATACAGTAGTAGCAAATTAAGCATATACATCAACTGAAAAATCAAGCATGCATGCTTTAGTCTGTAGCACAAGCATGCTATAAGAGTAAATTGTAATACTGTATTCAGACATTGTGGGTTCATGTTCCACAAGTAACAAATATATAGTAAAATCATTTAAAAATATTACATACTAATTTCAACAAAATTGACATACATGCCATGCTGTTAACTTAATCTGTATCATTTTATCAAACATATATGCATATTGTAAGGATTACTTGGAGCAATCATCAGTTAAAAAGTATAGTTAAATGTAAAAAAAAAAATCTTTATATTATACTAATTTATTATATGCCTCAATGATGGTACTAATTACCTCTTTTTTTTCTCTTACACCAGCCCTTATCTCTCTTTTTTATTTTTATGTGTGGTCACAACATTTTGATGTCATCAATTTCTGACAACTCATAAAATGCATTACAGCACAGAGAGTTAGGCAACTACTGTGGCTTAGCCTGCCCCTGCTCCACTGGCTTCTACACCGACACCTAGCACATCTGGGACCCAACCTGGCAGTACTGCATCTCCTACCACTGCACTACCAGGGCCCTCCACATCAGGTAGCATTATCCTGGCAGCTAGTGCAGTGGTGCCCTCTGGGAGTATTGTCAGAGATGGGGACTTTGTCACCATCCAGGAGATGCCAGGCATGGTGCATGAGGTTGTGGAGAACACCATTGGTGCATACCTCTGTGGTATGGATAGGATGCACTCTGTAATGGTGCAAAAACAAAGACATCAAGCATTCCAACAGCCAGTGGAATAAGGGTAGAGTAATGACAGTTCTGTGTTTTGGGAGTAGATTCTCACTTTCCCCATGTTTGACGGGCATGGGCATCTTGTGTCCCCTCTCTGTCCCCAATCATGGAGTTCCCAACTTGTGTCCCTTACCATCCCTTTGCCTTGTCTTGTTTGTCATGTTTGTCTGCATCTGCTTCCTCACCTACCCGACTCAGAAATACCTACATCTCTTAGCCAACATTCCTCTCTTACTGAAATAATAAATGAGCACCTATCCCAAAAAAATATTGTCCCATACATAGCTCTCCACTTTGCACATATGTCTTCTTGACACACTTCATTTGGTCCAATTGGCTATATAACATGATTGCATCATTGTAACTCATCTTTGTTGTGGTGACAGTCCAAATTCAGCCAATATTCTATACATATTCATTTTACACTGTTGAAGAAGTGGATAGCTATGGTTCTTTCCTGCCTCCCCTGTTTCATCACTTTCCTATCTACCTTATTTTAACACCATTAATCAGGTAAAAAAATAGAACCACACACCACACATTTAAATAATAAATCCCCAAATGAAGCTCTTCATGTTTTGTCCTCTGTATTTGCACAGAGTTTTGCATCACACACCAATGCCAATTGCCAAGCAACAGTGAATGGTGCTTCCAACTCAGTGGCTTGGTGCATTTACCTCTGCACAATGCTGCTTAAACAAGCTACACTGAGGAAGCACACTGTTAAAGTAGACTAAAGGCACTTATTTTAACAATTTCATTTAAAATGTGATGACTGTATTAATATGCAACTCCATATGTATACTGTTGACATAAATCACTTGAGTACTGTTTTTATACATTACTTTACTGAACTCATTCCTTCTCACATTTCAAATAATTATCACATGAAATTATTCAATTACATCATTAATACATATTTAAAAGTATTAGATAGAGCTGGATCTGAACCCTGTATCATCTGGGCTCAAAATAAAAACTCAGTGTTCTTACCCCTGCTACACAGAGTCAGCAAGGCATCAGGTGTGTTTATTACACTCAGTAGTATCCAAAGTGCTGACTGCCATGTCTCTCTACTTAGTGTGTTTGCAGAGAGGAAAGAAAAGCAACAGAAATATAATTTTATCATTGAAGTAGAGGCCTGTGTTTGCTCATTGCTTAACTACTTGCAAAGAGGGAAAGCAGTATAAATCTTTTTTTAAGGATAGACAATTTATGACACAACATTTCTGATATGAACTGCATGTGATCACCATAGTATCTGTTAGTTCTGTCTACCATAGCCGGTATGAATAAGTACTTCTCAAGTTTAAGTAGGAGTCCTTAAATGTGTATCTCGCATGCGCAAACACTTTATCAATCGCACAAAACAGCTACTTGACGGAGCCCTATTGAAAGGATTCATTCACATATATTACTTATGTTTACTGTCCAGTTAGTCTTCATCTCATTAAAGTACATGTAAAACCACAAACAAAGGTAAGGCACTTTTTAATGACTGAGCACATATTTATACTGTAGCCATGTGTTACGTGTACCCATGTACTTGAAACTTGGTATCTCAGTACTTGTTCCCAAATATTTAAAGTACACAACAGAAATAAATACCAAAAATGTTTTGTTATATACCATGTACATCTTTATACTGACATTACACATTAATATTGTCTAATACTCGTACTAATGTTGACGGCAATTATTCACAAATATGAACACTCAGATATGATCCCAATAAATGTGTGTGTCTGCATGTGACAATTTAAGTGTGTATTGTCCACAACCTGCTGGAAACATGTCTCATTTCTGCAACATGCATTCCTGACAGCTGTTTGCATGTAGTTTGTAAAGCTGTCTCTTAAAGTATACCTGCACATTGGAAACAAAACAGGAAATACTACATCCATACTTTGCACACTGCTCTCATAACAGGATATGTGAACCAGATCATATAATGGTGATGGCATCATCTGTAAAGACAACTCTGACAAGGCAAATACATACTTTACTGGAGTTGCAATCATCACATACTGTGTTTTTCAGATTGTAACTAAATAATTTGATCTGTGATATATTTGCTCAGCAGCCACATTATGTGTGTGTGTGTGTGTGTGTGTGTGTGTGTATGTGTGTGTGTGTGTGTGTGTGTGTGTGTGTGTGTGTGTGTGTGTGTGTGTGTGTGTGTGTGTATGTGTGTGTGTGTGTGTGTGTGTGTGTCTATGTATGTGTAAGTGTGTGTGGATATCCAGAGGAACATCAGTCTGTATCCAACTATCATAAATCCAGTAACATGCAGAACTTTAATATCTTGAGAGTCATACATGGCTACCCATTCTTTTCATACAGGCCTCCCAACATTTTCTCACAAACAACCAATGATGATATCATCCACTATAAACTGTACAGCAGCACTGTAAAATAAAGACTTATGCTGTGGTGCTTGTATTTAATACTGGCTTTTCTAATCAGTATACCTTAGATAGGTAGGGGTTCTAATTCTGTTGCAGTCAACAGGTGTGTGTCTGTGTTCACTCTGTTGATATTCAAAAGAGTATTTTACACCAGCATGTGGGATACTGCTATTGCCATTCTCTTCCCACCAGACACTGCTGACGTAATCAGCTATAAAGTGTTGTCTGACACTATAAAAAACAGACATGTGCTGTGGTGCTTGTGTTAAGTCATGTGCTCTGTAAATAGGTAGGGGTTCAGTTTGTACTGCAGTCAATTGGTATGTGTGTGTGTGTGTGTGTGTGTGTGTGTGTGTGTGTGTGTGTGTGTGTGTGTGTGTGTGTGTGTGTGTGTGCATTTCAATTGTCTGACATACAAGAAACCATTTTACACCAGCATGTGGGGCATTGCTACTACCGTCCTCTTCTCACCAGACACTACTAATGTCATCAGTTATAAAGTGTTGTCTGACTAAAAATGCTAGACTTGTACTGTAGTGCTTGTGTTAAGTAGGAATTCTGTTCTCACTGTGGTCAACTGGTATGCGTGTGTGCGTTTGTTAGTTGGTTGACATATGAGAGACCATTTTACACTAACATGTATTAAACAGGGGTTCTGTTCTTATTGCAGTCAATTGGTGTATTTGTGTTTGTTCAGTTGGTTGACATATGGGAGACCATTTTACACCAGTGTGTGGGACACTGCTACTACCATCCACTTCTCACCAGACACTGCTGATGTCATCAGTTATAAACTGTTTTCTGACACTCTAAATGTCAGACTTATACTGTGGAACTTGTGTTAAGTACTGTGCTTTGTAGATAGTTTAGTAGGGGTTCTATTCTCACTGCCGTCAACTCTGTGTGCATTCAGTAATCACTATGGTGACAATTATAGAATGATATGTGAGTACACATGTATGTATAGCCTTTTTATATCTGTGGATACTAATATATGTATAGTCCTTTTCATACTTGCCACAAGAGACCTGGGGGACATATTGGGTACATCTCAGGTTTCTGCATTGAGGAATCTTCAGCATGTAGATCAGAATATTTATCTGCCAACTTCACCACAAGACCAAGTGAGAACCATGCATGCTTTCTACAGTATAGCATGTTTTCCTGACATGCTTGGTACAATAAATTTAAACTATGTTGCCATTAGGACCCCATCAGGACCAGGGGGCAAGTGGCACTAAAATAGGAAGGGCTACCATTTCTTCAACTGCCAGGTAGTGTCCATCACCATGGTGCTTTCCCAGCATCCTGGAACTGCCATTGATTCCCATACCTGACACACAAGTTCACTCTACCATCTCTTCCTGCATGGTAGAATGCCCCATGGTTACCTTGTTGATAAGTGGAAATGTTAATGACCCTTGTTTGGAACCCTATGGGAGCTGTTCAGAAAGATACACCATCCTGCTGCCTTGGACATTGTCATTGAGCGAGTGTTTGGAAAGATGAAAACCCATTTCCATTGCCAGGTTGACACAGGGAGTGTCCTGCAATCTGATCTTTCTTCTGCATGCAAGATGTTTACCACATGTATTCTGCACAACATAACCATGCACTGGCCTGATGGTGAAATGCCCCATGATGTCACACTGCAGCTCTAAGTACAGGTCCTTCCATGAAAGACAAAAGTGTTGGTGGCAGCTGGCAGCAGCAGTAGTATGGTACACCATATGGTAAGCTAGCGTGAATTTATTCCATGCAGCAGGCTTGTGCACAGTATACAGCTTCACAGACAAAGAGGAAGCATCTAATCCACAAGCATAAACTGTGACATTCAAGTCAGTGTTAGCATCATTATAAGAAACACACAGAATATAAATGATGCATGCAGTGCTATCTGTAGGCTGTGTTACGAGGTGTATGGTCTACTGTCACTGTACATCAGACATTCCTGATTATCTTTAAAGATCATATGGTTTATATATTTACTGCTTATTGTTATCATATAGTATGAGTCATGCATGACTGTTCAATGAGATCTTTGCAGTGAATGGAACTGGAACCATGTAAATACTACGTACATTTTACAATACTGCTGTATGTTTTTTTGTTTAGGGAGTGTAGTGAAATATGCATATACTGCTTCTGCTGGAAAGATCATTAATGGATAGCTGCTACTGCACTGCTTGGCTGAAGAGTTGAAGAAATTCTATGTATTTGACTATGTGCTGATGCTGTGATCCCACCTTGCAGTTTTCATGAAGTGCTACCTTCCACAGGAAAGGAAAATTGTATAACATTCCTTTAATTATGTTCTAATGTTTCTGCATTTGTTCTGATAAATAAGAATTAATTTTCTGTTCTCTATTCAGATAATACACATCAGATTAATTAATTCTGCCATAGACACCAACCCTTGTATCATCAGAAGCAATAGCAATCATCATTTCAGCAGTGCTGATGGTTCTAGTGTTACTGGCAGGATTAGTGTTACTTGGGTAGTCATTTTTTTCAGAGTGGGTGTTAGGCTCTTAATAGTGCATGGTGTTTCATTGTGCTGCTCCCCCACCCCCCTTTTTTAATTATCTTTCCTGTAACTGTCAGCAGTAGCATTACTGAAGTTCAATAGCATAGTTAGTTCAGGGAGAAGGGGTCAATCACCCAGGTACGAAGTGTTAGGGGGCACGATTGGCCATCTAACCTTGATTGCTCTTTAGTGCATAATGTTTTTTTTCAAAGCTAGTATTGCATTTGTGGTTAAACCTGAGTGCTGTAGCACTCTTTGTGTGGCCTGATCTGTAGCAACTGCTTATTACATTGCAACATAGATATACAGAGAAGTTCAAAATGTTTGTCCTGTCATGATCTTTTACTCAAAACCAGTTTAACCAAAATAAAGTGATTAGATAATACTCACAAACCAGTCCATCACACATTACTTACATATTAATATGAGTTAATGTCTCTTGAAAAATCTCTACATATTACATCTATCATTCTCACCTCATGATTGCCATGGCTACAGTAGTTCACTGTAGCTCAGTATTTGCCATCTTTACAGCTTATGTGAGTTAATTGTAGTCAGTATTTTTAGCTTTGTTTCTGACTGTAAAGTTAAACAGCTTGTGGTTTGTTGTATGAAACATTATCTGCCATCTCTTGGACCACTTCAACAGTCTTCTTTTGGTTTTTGCCTTCCCTTCTATTTTTTAACTAAATCCTGAGTCCTGTAACACTTCATGTGGGTTATAAACTGTAGCAACTGTTTGCTACATTTATAGCTAGGAGTTTGCTACAGTTTAAAAGAAAAAAATGCTTGTTTGTTTCTTTTCTGTTTTTTTTTTTAGTAAAACCTGTGAACTGCAGTGCTCCATGCATGGTATAAACTGTACAATGTAATAAGCAGTTTACCTACAGTTTAAAAGAAAAAAAAAATTTTTCCATTTTTTGACTAAAATCTGAGGAAGGAGTGTCATAGGTATGGCAAAGGAACAGGGACCTGTTTGCTCATTTCAGGATTTCCAAGCATCTGATTGTGGACCTTTTTTTTTAATTGCTCCTCAGCAGAGTAGGGACTGGGGTGGGACACAGAAATAGAACCTGGTTAGCTGGTTGTCTCCTGCATTTCAGGAGGACTGGCCACCAGATCACAGAGCTTTTTTTTTCTATGTCAAGAAATGGCTCAGAGCACTAGTTAAGCCAGCTACACCTCTGCTCAAGATAAACGCATGCTTCTGAATAAGACCTTAATAGTGTTCTACATTGCAGTCTGAAGATTACCCCCTTCCATTTTTTTTCTGTTTTTGTAAGTATTAGCATTACTCAAGTCAAATATATGCTGCTGAAGAGGATCTTAATACACTACACTGCACTGTGTAATTTTCTCTCCCTGCCTCTCTCCTGCATTTTTTAGCATTTCCTTTGACTTTAACCAGTGAAATTAATCTGCTGAAATGTTTGCTGGTGTATTGTCACATGAGATTTGCAGTAGCTGCACTGCCAACCCAGATTTACAGCAGGTGAAATATATCCTACACAATGTCCCCTAAGGACAGGGTGTGTGATGGCACCTGTAATCACAAGGAAGTGCTGACATGTGAGCTTGATGCTGTGACCTACTGGATTCAGCTGATCTTGCACAAAGTGATCTCACAGTGTTGTCTGACAGAGACCGCAAATGAGAGGTTCTGTATGTGTAGATGAATGCTATCTAAGCTTGCATAACTTCTGTTTGTATTATACCCACAAGCACATTTTCCGGTACTTTCCTGAGCATCACATCGTGTGTGATGTAAAATGTCCCCACCATATCCAGACAGTACAACATCCACCACAATTTCCTGCATGATTCTGGTAAGTCCTAATGTATGAATGGAGGCAGAGATGTCTGCTGTTTGTGTGCCAACATACTGGGCTGGAGTATTACCATGGCGTTATCCCTACTCTCTATCATTCCATGTCATGGTGGAAGTCCTCATGTATACCCTGCAGTAGTCTGATTATCTCTATTTGACTATCTGTGGTAGTAAACTTAGTCGGAATATTGTCCTGGCACATTTGATGTCAAATCATTTAATGTTTCTGTAGGGAACTGTGGCATGTGTGTGTGTGTGTGTGTGTGTGCGTGTGTGTGTGTGTGTGTGTGTGTGTGTGTGTGTGTGTGTGTGTGTGTGTGTGTGTGTGTGTGTGTGTGTCTGGCACCCCTTTGCACAAGTGTTACAGTTGACATTGCTACCTCTGAGATTGTACTATGCTCCTGAAGGTGTTCCTGTGGTGGAATTATCATTAGTGTTGAGGTACAAGTTCTCTTCCTGTAGATTTTCAAAAAAAAAAAAGTCAGGAACCAAGCAAATAGCTGCACCTTCTTTATTACACACTTCTTCTGGTACCTCGGCTACAAAGCCTTCAAGGAATAGAACCATACAATACTGCAGTCTTTTTAAATCCCATCCATTTTGTATGCAAAAGTATCTAATTAACCAAACATTTAATTGTTAAAAATCACCACCCAAGCTTAAACACATAGTTCCACATATGTTAAACATATCTTATTATAATCCATAATAAATTAATTTAATAAACTGAATACATTATATAGCTACCCAACCAACTTCATTAATACATAGCAGCATTTCAAATTTCACATTAACACTTAAGCTATATAAACATGTACATAAATATGGACATCTGAGTAAATAAATATACTAAAATTAATTATGTTCACTTAAATGTTCCAATTTAATTCCAAATTTAACCCACGTGAATGCAAGGTTCCTAAGTTAATGATGAGTTTCTCTTCCAACTTTAATAACCTTCAAATGAATTCCTCCCCCCCATGTTGTTAACTCCAAAGGGTCTGGCCAGAATACTGAAAAAGAAACTATCTAAATATGACTTTTTTTTTTGAAAATTTATGGTGTACTTAGTGCTTTGTGTACATAGTTCTCTTCCTGTAGACCCTGCAATGTAATGTCATTATCTGCTTGGACTTTGTTATCCTGTGTCACTTCCTTCAGTGTTACTTACCTGCTGTAGGGTATGCAAGACTGCCAATAAACTTGGCAGTTGTGTGCAACTGTCCTCAGGCTGTGTCAGAAATATAACTGTTAAGTTATCATCATCAACTGCCATTTTGCCATTGTGCTGATAAAGTGGAACTGCTCGTTTTTGCTGATGACTCTGTGAAGGATTAATTGATGACATTATTTCTTTGGGCTTCAGCATAGTAATGAATGAATTAATGAGGTGTGGAGGACACTTACCATGAACACTCAGTTCTCCTTCATGATGGGCAGAAATAAAGGGTTCGCCTGTAAATAGGAAATACCATGTGCTACTTGTAAGCAGTAACCTTCTACAGTCATCTTCATTGCATGAATTTCTCATAGCGGATGTACTAACCCTCCTGAATGGATGTCTGTGGATGCTGCTTGCCAGTGTCCATACTTCCTCTGGTTATGCCCATGCCATCTTTATTGGTGTTGTAGTCATATCTCCATATTGTGAAGAGGTATTCCTCTTCAGATGTTAAAGGGGTAAGTGTTGGAGGTCCCATATTGATGGTACTGTTAAAGCAACTACATTTTGCTTTGCCCTTGTTCTAGCATGTCACACCATGTTGTTGGCCCTTTCTTGCACTGAGGCTATTGGCACTGAGGCCCTTATAAGCCTAGCCAAGAGTTTAGCCCATGCATAGACAAATCAGCACCCAAAGCCCCTGTCCAGCAGGGAAACAGGTGGAATCCCAGGGGTGTATTTTCTATTTCCCATCCAGTTATCCAGATTGCACTTAAAAAGGGGTAATGAGGTACTCTGCTTGATGTGGAGAGGGAGTCTATTCCATAGATGGGGGGGGGGGTCTCTGGAACACAAATCTGTCCTGCCAACAACCTATTGATGTCATACACCAGGTTGATGCCGAGTGTGTGGGTTACTTGAGTGGAGCTTGACTTGCGGATATGCAGCAGTCCAATCAAGGTGGGGTCCAAGATCACCTTTTATGCCAGACAGAGGTCACCTCTGAGGAGTCTGCATGAAACAGAGTAGAGGCATAGGGCTTTTACCTTATCTGCGTAGGGTAGATTTTTGAGGCCCTAGATTATTCTGGTGAGGAACCTCTGTGGTCTCTCCAGCTGCTGCATGTGCTTTGTGAGGTACATGCCGAATGGGGCATTTACTCAATAATGGGCCTTATAAGAAAAGAATACAGGGATGTTATGACCTCCTTGTCCCTGGATGACATTCCCTTACTTATGAGGTGGGCCATGTAGAAAGCTTTCCTTACAATGGAAGCAACATGATGGTCAAAAGTCAGGCTACTATCAATCTGGCTGCCGAAATCCCTCACGACTGACTGCATGCTTAGAAGGTTGTCATTAAGATCATAATTTGTGGGGATATCTCTCTCCCCAAAGGGGATGATGATGATGATGATGATGATGATGCAATTTTTCATATTCAGCATGAAGCCATGTTTCTGGCATCAGTCATTTGTCTGGGTGAGACCCTCTTGGAGAATGTTCATGTCACTAGCGAAGTTGATGACAGCTCCCAACTTGCAGTCATCTGCAAACTTGGTCAGCCATAGCCCACTGGTTTTGGCCTGTACCTTAGAAAAGTATATCACAAATAACAGAGGCCCCAAGACTGAACTCTGGGGTATGCCACTCAATATGGGTCTACTGCTTGAGGTGGTTTCCCCTATTTTGTTAGGTAGGTTCTATCAGTGAGTCAGTTGGCTACCCATCTGGTAACATATGGACTGATGCCTAGTTAAGAGAGTTTATCTATTATGCCTGAGTGGGGAATAGTGTTGAAGGCTTTGGTCAGGTCAAGGTAGGTAGTGCGCACTGTCTTTCCCTCATCCATGGCTTTGGTGACTGTCTCAAAAAAGTTCACCAAATTTAACAAACATGACCTCCCTTTGATGAAGCCAAACTGTATGGGATCGAGTGTTTGGAGGTTGCCAATGTCATTGTTAATGAGGTCCATGATAATCCATTCCATGGCCTTGCAGATCAGGCTAGTTAGGCTGATGGATCTATACTTTCCCAGATCAGTGGTTGCTTCACCTTTTGTGGCTGTTCTTCACTCAGCTGGGACAAAACCAGTACTCAGGCTTTGGTTGAATAGGGTGCCTAATGGTGCTGCAAGTTCCTGCCTCAGTTCATGTAGGATGCAGCCTGGGATGTTATCAGGTCCCATGGAGGCTGTATTTTTTGCCTTTGAGAGAGCAGGGATGACTTGATCCCTAGATATAAGGGGAAGGGGGCAGGTACTGGGAATGTCCTGATTTACTGATGGGGAGGGGGGGGGCAGAGGGGTGAAATTTTACTGAATCTGTCAGCCAGCAAGTTTGCTATATCTACGGCATTTGTATATGTGGTGTCCTTGACCATCAGTTCTGAACAGATCTGGGTGCTACCTTTGAGGTTACTGACATATGTGAAGAAGGCCTTATGATTGTCTATAGTAGATGTGGCCAATTTGGACTCGAAGTTTGCTTTGGAGGATTTCACTAGTGCTCTTATTTGCTTGTTTACACTAAGGAGAGATTGCTTCCAGTTGGGCACCTTCCCTTTCGTGGTCCTGGTTAGCAATTTTTTTCTTTTGTTATAGAGTTTATTTATTGCAGATGTCCACCAGACAGGTTTTCTCTTCCTTGCAGAGGATGATATAGTCCTGTCAGGTATTCCTGATTCCATGCATCTATATAAATGTTTATATAGTAATTTAATATAGTTTTGGATACTGGTGCCTGTTCCTAGAGAGGGGTAGGGGGCTGTGAAGCTGTTTATACCATTCCTCAGGAGTCTGTAATCAGCTTTGGAGAAGTCTTTTTGATTGACCCTAGCTAGGGGGGGGGGGGTCAGGGGAGATGGTGACTTCAAACGTGACTGCTTTATGGTTGGATCTTACAAGGGAGGATGATACTGCAGGGGTGCTGCAGTGGCTACTCATGTTGGTTAATACCAAGTCCAAGATATTATCACCTCTTGTGGGGGTATTGACTAGCTGTTTCAAAGCATTTGCATTGACAAAATTGAGGAATCTCTGGCCATTTGTGTTCTGGCAAGAGTAGTTCTTCCAGTCTATGTTTGGGTAGTTAAAGTCACCCAGGATCAGGGTAAAGGGTTGAATCTTGATAGATTCAAAGAGGTTGAGAGAGGCAGTTTGAGCAATATTGGGTCAGATTTGGAGGCCAGTAGCTAGCTATGATTTGTATAGGGGTCTTGCCAATAGTTAACTACACCTGGAGTGTCTCCTGTGCATCTTATTGTTTGACCAGCCTGGAGTACTGTATCTCTTTAATATGTATTGAAACTCCACCTCCTTTGGCTTTACTACCTACAGTTTGGGGTCTGACCGTATGATAGGATGAGTAACCAGGAAAGGCTGGGGTGCTCTCCGCAGCTTTGAACCAGGCTTCTGTGACCACACATATGTCAGCATTTTTCAGGGTTAGGATTTCTTGCAATGAGTATAGTTTCATGTTTAGACTCAGCATTTAGCAGCATGGCCTTCAATTTGTGTTTTGTTGAAATTTTTATGTTGGTAGTTTTAACATCTGGCTATGACAGATATCTGCTGATAATAGAAATGATAAATGTTTACAAAATGCTTACAAAACATTTTTTCATTTGCTGATGATGCTGTATAAATTACTGGTAGAAAAGGTTAACAAGACACTCAACAGTTTTGATGTCTGCTTTACTTTATTTATATGAATGTCAACTGGTACAGGCATCAAAACTGTTGAGTGTCTTGTTAACCTTTTCTTCCGGTAATCTATAGAGCATTATCAACAAATGAAAAAAAGTTTTGTAAGCATTTTGTAAACATTTATCATTTCTGTTATCAGCAGATACCTGTCATAACCAGATCTGTGCAGAATAAAATAATCATTGGCCTTTCTCCTTACATTTCCTGTAGACATTATGCTACCATAATAAATGGCACTTAAAATTTACACATTCTGTCATCTCCACTTCTGTCATTTACATTGACATACATTAATTGAATTTAACTTTCACTTCAGAGTAAAAAAAGAGATGCTTTTGAAAGTAAAGTAGTCATTACATTCAACTAGAATAGACTGGCAATAATTTATAATTAAAAAGTTGGTTTTAGCTTACTTTAAAAAGTTCACACTATTCCACTACAGTTGTCACTCAACTCAGTGGAGCACAGATAAATACGACAGCTTTGCAGATACTGATGAAAATTTAGGTTCATTTACACTTTTCTTATGCAAATGAAGATCAACCATGCTGATCTCTATGAATTACAGTAATACAAGTTGATGTGTCTGGTCTCATAAGTGTACATAAACTTTGGTCACCTATTTGCTGTACTGAATCTTGCTGTTTTGGGAATGAGTGGCTGTTCATAACATGCTTCCATTATATTTAACTATCCCACAGCATTTACAAAAAGATTTGAAGTTAGTTTACATTTAGTTTGGAGTTTATCACTTCCTGTAGTTTGAGTAATGCCATGTAACACCAATTACACATGTTACTGATGCATCTGCATTATAAATACGTAATTCTGAAAGGAGTACCTCAAGCACTGCTTCAAAACTCATGCTGCCACTACTTAGTAATGTATGGTCATACTATTGTAGAATTCAGGTGAAAAAAATAACACTTGTCAAACAAATACACATATAAACACTCATTATATTAATGGATTGAGTACTAAAACACCTCCACATGAGTACTTCAATGCAATTAGTAAACCAAACTTGATACTGCTATCACTTCCACAGTTAATATCTTTTTATGGTTACATGGATTGAGTATAGGGATATCACATCCTAGAGGGTGTGGCTCCCACAGTCTGAACCTCTCCCTTGCAGTTACATTAATCACTTGTTCTGGTACTTCTAAAGTTGGCAGCAACTGTGAAGGCACAAAGTTGAGCTCAAAGCTGGTCAGACAAGGAGATTAAGATCATAGTCTACCTCTTGCAGTAGTCATACCTGCCAAAATTTGAAAATGCATTTGCCAACACTGAGCAGAAGAAAATTGACATCTGGAAAGAGATGGATGACTACCTGTTATCCCAATCAAGAATCACCCACTCTGAGCTGACCTGCTGGGTGACTGGGTTTTGCAAATTCAGGTGAGAATACCAGAATTTTGCAATGATCCTTTTTCCCTTCTTACATTACATATGTTTTAAAATGATAGTAAGACAATAGTGTAAAGGTACATTAAATAACTGGAGGTATCTGCAACTAGAAATGTATGTGTAAACGTAAACATGCATTATATATGTATAAAAACATATTCATAAACATACCTTCATAAGTTTTTAAATATGCATGTATATATACATATATAAATGTCTTTCTCTCTCTCTCTCTCTCTATATATATATATATATATATATATATATATATATAAAATGTCATCATTATGCTTGGTGATGATGTAAACAGATGGATATGCACATATATACTTCTTTATGCATTTCCTCACATATATTTAAAAATACACAATAATTGTTACTGAAGGAAGTATTTCTATGACTGACATAACATTTTTAAAAATGCATGTGTCAATGCAAATATGTATGTGTGCAATATAATACTTTACATTGCTATGGAATAAGATAGAAAGCACTGTAAGGTAACCAGTTTTAACAATATCACCTGTAATGACAGTTATTAAGGCTGTCTATTTGTGAAAGTCAATGCGTGGTAAAAAATCCTGTGCCAAGAGTGAAGTATAAGAAGTGCATACAGATAACAGTTTAATGCCCTAATGTGTGTATATATAACAGTTTTCTTTCTAACATGTGAACAAATCTAGCATGTACCTGAAAAATACAAGCATATCTTAGCAACATCAGAAGCCTTCTGTGCAGATGAATCTAAAGGAATCTCAATCCTCTGTGTTCTACAAATACACTAGTCCTCTCACCTTCAAGTTCCCTCGCTACACAGTTACCTTGCTATGGTGTAGCCTCATGGATCTGAGCATAGTGAAGATGCAAATAAGTTGTGAACTCATTAGAATTGCTGATTCTCAAACTTTTAAATTTGTGTAGCAGATGTAAACACAGCGTAGGCACTACCCCAATGTTTGTTGCTAATGGATTTCTTATTTTCAATGCACTAATAGCCAAGCTCTACTTCCTTTAACAAAAATGTAGTTTACTGTCATGTAGTATTATCATACATTTTAAGGACAATGATACAAAATGCTCTACAGACTGCATGTATGAGAGTACAGCACACAGAAGAGAAAATGAACACAATATAAAGAGAAGACAGAGCTGCACTGGTGCAAACAATACTTGTAAATGGTTGTGTGATCATTAATTGCACTAAATATGTAAGCAAGAAATGTACAGATAACTGAGCATGTACAAGTGTTATATGTCTTTATAATACTGTGGTGGAAATGGGACTTGCTTATGTGCACAATGGTTTTTATTCCAGGTGCAAATCTGTTTCTGTGGCAAAGAGAGATAAGATATCCTTACTGTGTTTTGTATGTCCAGTAGTCTGACAGTTAAAATTCAGATTTGTGTAGAAATCTTTAATGTGTGATAAGGCGTATTTTGTAATTATAATATTAATATTTGCATAGCACGCAGATTAGCACAAACATGGTGAATCTTATTAATACATTAAAATTTAATGCTAACTTACTTGTATGATAAAGACTGCATAAATTATAGCTGTGAATCAAGTGTGGGTATCGCACACTTGATAAACATGATAACCCACACAGTATTTAGTATCTGTAGATCATGGTTCAAGTCCCACGTTTATCTTTTCATGATAAATGTTAATGCATGTGTAGCTCTGCTTGTCACATTTGTATATCACTTACCTTCACACAAACATGGTTTAATGGCCCACAAAAGAGGCAGACATTCTCAATTTCAAAAAGGATACATTGTTGCATCTTTTACTTTACATCATACCTGAAAAGCAGCATTGTACAATTGTAATCAAACTTCCACAACATCTGCAGGTCCAGAACACCTACAGACAGGAAGAAGGAGACAGTAGACGATTTCAAAATGGATACATTGTATACTATGTGGTTTGCCACCACACAAAAACACTAAGCAGTGTTGTGTAGTGGTCAGCACACATACAGAGTAATGAAAAAATGCAGATAAAGTAGAATAAAGGCACTCGCATTAACAATTTCTTAAAAAAAACATACATGTATTGTTGACAGAAATCATTTGAGTACTGTCTGTTTATGTACAGTACTTCACTGTAGTCATTCCATCTTAAATTTCAAATAATTGTCACATGTAATAATTCAATTACATTATGAATACATATTTAAAATTATTCGAAAGAGCTGGATTCAAACCCTATATCATCTAGGCTTTAAATAAAAATCTCAGTGCTCTTACACCCGCTGCCTCAGAGTCAGCTAAGTAGCAGTGTGTTTTATAAAACTCAGTACTATACAAAGTGCTGACTGCTGCACTCTTCACTTAAAGTGTTTGCACAAAGGAAAGCAAACCAATAGAAATCTCATAAGTGTATCAGTGAAGAAGAGACATGCGTTTGCTCATCACTTAACTATGCACAAACAGGGAAAGCAGTATTAATAGACAAATTATGACACAACATTTCCGATATAAACTATTTTTGAACACCATAGTATCTGGTAGCTGTGTTTACCATAGCCAGTATGGATAAATACTTCTCAAGTTCATGTAGGAGTCCTCATCTCACATTTGCAAACACTTTGCCATCAATTGAGCAAACCAGCTGCTTGGAGGTGAGCTATCAAAAGTGCACATCAGTATGTATTATTTATGTTTACTGTCCAGTTAGTCTTCATCCCATGAAAGTATATGCAAAAAACCCACAAAAGGGAAGGCACTTTTTAATGACTGAACAAATATTTATACTGCACTCATGTATTACCTGCACCAATGCACATGAAACTTGTTCCCAAATATCAACTACAGTAGAGAAATAAATACAAAATGCTTTGTTACATGCCATGTACATCTTTATACTGAAAATACATGTTCAGATTGTCTAATACTTGTAATATGGACAGCAATTATTCAGAAATATGAGCAGTCAAATATGATCACAAATATTTGTGTGTCTGTATGTGACAATTTAAGTGTGTAATGTACCAGCATACTGGGAAAAAATGTCTCATTCCTGCTGTATTCATTCCTGACAGCTGTTTGCATATAATTTATTCAGCTGTCTCTTAAAGTATATGTGCACTTTGGAAATGTAACAGGAAATACTGCATCCACACTTTGCAGAGAGTGAGTGTGTGCGTGTGTGTATGTGTGTGTGTGTGTGTGTGTGTGTGTGTGTGTGTGTGTGTGTGTGTGTGTGTGGTCAGAAGAGCATAACTGTGTATCCTACAGTCATCAAAACAGTCCCATGGAATATACATTTTTTGACAGTTGCACATAACTACACATGCATTTAATTCAGGCCTCCCAACATCCAGTGATGATGTCATCCACTATAAACTGTCCTGCAGCCTTATAAAAGTCATAATTGTGATGTGGTGCTTGCATTAAGAACTGCGTTTTGTAGCTGGTGTACTTAAGTAGGAGTTCTAATCTCACTGTGGTCCATGTGTGTGCACGAGTGCACTTGTGTGTGTGTGTGTGTGTGTGTGTGTGTGTGTGTGTGTGTGTGTGTGTGTGTGTGTGTGTGTGTGTGTGTGTGTGTGTGTGTGTGTGTGTGCGTGCACTCAGAAGACTGCAACTGTGTAACCACCATTCAGCAATACATTCCCATGGAGTACACATATTTTGATAGTTGTACATGCCTGCACATCCATTTTATTCAGGCCTCCCGACATCTCCTGTCAAACATCCAGTGATGATGTCATCCACTATAAATTGTCCAGCAAGATTATAAAAGTCAGACTTGTGCTGCAGCTGTTGTGCTAAATACTGAGTTCTCCAGTCTGTGTACTTAGGGTGGGGTTTTTGTCTCACTGCGGTCAGCTGGTGTATATGTGTGTTCACTTAGCTGATGTTTGAGAGAAGATTTTACAACAGCATGTGGGACACTGCCACTACCATCTTCTTCTCACCTGACTCTGCTGATGTCACCAACTATGAAGTGTTGTCCAACAATGTAAAAAGCAGACTTGTGTTGTGGTGCTTGTGTTAAGTACTGTGCACTGTAAATAACTGGATATGGGTCCTATTCTCACTGCGGTCAGCAATCACTATGATGACAATTTTAAAACAATATGTGAGTCTACAGCTATGTCAAACTCTCCTCCAAATATCTTGTTGTAGCATACAATGATTATGTCATCCTGTATTACATGCACTCCAACAGTACTCAAGATAAACCTGTGCTGTAGCAGTACCATTAACTACTTTGTTTACAAACTACTTTACCTACACATATTGGTGTTGCAATCTGACAGCAGGCAACTTATGGGTCTATACATACAACTATCACGTTTGAGACAATTTTACACAAGGATGTGAATCCACATCCATGCCCTACAATAACATGTTCTCCTCAGCAGACAATGATGCTATCTTATGCCATAAAGTGCACTGTGACAGTGTTACAGTCAGATATGCAGTGTTGCTACTGTGGCATTGCATGGCATTCATATTCTATATCCACACAGGTGTATTGTTCAAATCAGGCCCAGTCTCCTGTTGTGTGTATGGTTGGTTGCACATTATGGTCATTGTATGATCTTTGGAATCGCTCTTCATTTCACTACCACTTGGGTACCTTTCACATAGTCCAATGCATCCACTATCTTCCTTTTTTCTCTGGCCGCATGCCATCCATACATTCCCTGAATTCCAGTTTTTGGGCCATATGGACTCACTGAAGCTCTTAATATATCCATGTCCATTTTAAATCTATCAAGACTTTCTTGATAACCAAAATTATAATGGGTTATTCTTTGACTATATCTTCATCTTCTTAGTAGGAACAAGAGGTCTTGGCTGAGCCAAGGCAAGCACCTTGCACAGACAAATAGCTAGGCTGGCAGCAACAGCAAGCATATTCACCAAATGGCAAGTAGATAGAAAAGGCGAGATTTCACCTTTTATAACGCCTCTGCAGATGGCCTGGAAATGTGTCAAAAACAAATATGAATCATAAACAGGCAAGAAGATGACTAATTAGCTTAAGAAGTACTACAACATTTCTGATTTTAATCTCATTATTCCTTCATTTGCATAAGAATATAAGAGGCTACAGAGCAGTAGTACAACTGGCCTCTATGAATCGCTATTACAAACATATATTGTTCCAAGTGAGTGGAAAACATCAGCTATAACACCATTATGTACAAAAGGTAATAAAAGTGATTTTACCTCACAACCATTCTGGGTAAATGCTTCAAAAAGCTTAGAGCAACATGGTTTTGTAAAGGGTAGATCTACAATGACAAGTTTATTAAGCTTTTATGATCAAATTCCTAAGGCTTTGGATCTAGGCCTCTCATGTGGAGTAATTTTCTTTGACTCCCTTCCTCACCATCTAATATACTAAAGGTTTACCAAGGCTAAGGTCAATATATTCCTGGTAAAATGGATTATGTCATGGCTAACTGATAAATCCCAGTGCATAACCATACAGAGCATAAGGTCAGAATCTCTTCCTATCTATCTTGGAGCTACACAAGTTTCAGTTTTTAGACTGACATTATTAAATATTGTATTTGTCTCCGTTCCTAGGTCTAAGGCATGTTGGATAAATAAGCACATAGTTAATTATAATAATGGATAAATTGCACAAAATGAATATGATATAAAACATTTAAATTCTTATATGAGACAAATTGGTGGCACACAATATATGTATATATTTTAGTTATGACAAATATGACACAATTTATTTTGGAAAAGCTGCAGTTCATTTACCTGAGTACCTACTAGAACATCCAGTAAAAAGTAATCCAGAATAAAGAAATGGGAATAATCATGACCACTAATCTTTCCTTTGACACACATGCTCAACTAATAAGTAACAAAGCTGTACATCAAATGGATACGTTTAAAAATCTTAGCACAAGAAATGAAACATGTCTTCCATTGCTACATAAAACATATATTAGATCAGTCCTAGAGTACAACATCTTGTATATACAATAGACTCAGCTGAGTCATCATGAGAGAGTACAAAATAAATTTATCAAAGATTATAGTTAAAATAATAGATGCAAAAATCTCATAGGTTCAGAGGTGTTTATTAAGCTAACGTCCACAATGACCTTTTTAAGCCTAGCCATGCATCCCAAATCTCTGACAAGTTCTGGTACCCTTGATAAGTGTAAGCAGGGGCTTGGGAGATGAAACATTTATAAGCAAGGACCTGGGAGATGAACCATTTACAGGTTGCCTCTTTCCATTATTGATATATGTGCCAATCCAGGGATGAATTTCCTGTTGCCCATCACATTGTCCCAGCTGCACTTGAATTGGGTCAGGGAGGGAGGGACTCTGCTTTACATGGATGGGGAGCCTGTTTCAGAGATGGGGTAGTCTCTGGGATATGCAAGTGTCTCTTCAGCAGGTCCTATTTATATCATAGGCATTTTTGTTTTGTGGATATGCAGGAAGTCCATCAGAGTGGGGTCTAGCAATGCTGTGCATGCCAAACATAGATCTCCCCTCAACAGTCTGTAGGAGACAGAATACAGGGATAGGACCTTGCGGGGGTCCGCATAGAAAACTTTACTTCTGTCTCATATTCTTTTAGTGAGACACCTCTGTGGACATTCCAGTTGTAGGATATACCTGGTTAGGTACATACCAAAGGGGCACTGTACTCAGTGATAGGTCTGATGTGCTATTCATTATTGGTACATCTGTGTCAAATTAATATTTGCCTACAAAGTATTTCAAGACTCTAATTTACATACTATCATGCACATAAAATGTGCAACTGTAGTTTAACACATAGACATCAGACGCAATTACATAACTATTACTTAACTCAAAAATGGTGATGTTATAGAATAAATGACTACTTCAAATAACAGACAGTAGGACTTAGAATCCTTTTGGAAACAACTGGATTTTTGGACTGGAGACAAAGCTTTTGATCCAGAAATCTCGGAGACTGTGTTACTAGAGAGCCATATAGCCTTAATGCTGGTACACGACTTTTGGCCTTCTGAACTTATGACTGGTCTCAGATTCTGGCTGCACAACCATCAAAGATGTTGTCTGTGCCTCCATGGATATGAAAGGTACCACCTATAAGGGCTACAAATAAATAAAACACTGTCTTTTTGCAAGTGCATGGGATCAATGCTGAAAGTCAAACAGTTATGTTTTATGAATGCATGTACAGTAAAAGCAAAATAATAAGGTCACAGATCTTAGAACCTAAGTGCATTGTTACCCTTACTTAAATCCAAAAGGTAATAGCATTAATGAGACTATCATTGAAACATTAGTCATTGTTAAATTTAACCAAACCAGCAGTGTTGTAAGAAGTGGGTGAGTCAGACAGACCCAGCACACGTAGAAATCTTTGTAACTCTTTTTGAAACAGTGATATACCATGAAAGTTTGCAGGGGAATGATGGGAGTGGGCTGTTTCCATTTAATCCAGAAGGAGTATATATATATATATATATATATATTTATATATATATATATATATATATATATATATTTATATAAATATTTAGTGTTTTATAAATGTGAGAGAAAGGTCCACATAACATCTTAAACTAGTGACAGCAATGAAGGCAAGTCTGATGTGAATGGCAAAGATGTTGGTAGGAAAGTTAATAACCTATAACCAGTGGAGTAAGACAGAAGTACAAGTGGGCTTGTAGATACTGTATTTTGTTACTGTGCTATCACTAAAACCATACACTGTCCTATGCTCATAGCCAGAAATAAACTACAGAGACTTCTATGTTTTGGTAGCATGAAAAGCCTCATTAAGTGGTGGTGAATTTGTAAATAAAAAGTCTAGTTGTCTAAACCTTAGAGGTTGTGTGCATTCACAAATATAAAAAGGGGTATCTAAGTGCCCAGTTGAGATCCAAACATCATTTAGGAAATTAATATGTCCTGTGGCTATAGTGTAATACCTTCCCCAAGACCTGACTATTGGAAAGGACTTTCCCCATTTAAAGTAATTATGTAGACAATGATAAGATGATGGTATAAGCAATATTACTAGCCCTCAGTTTAGATGTAAAGAGCCCATAGGACCCTACAACTCTCTACACACCCCTATAGTATTACCCAAAATTTTCTTCCATTAGCAAATCAGTGAAGAGGTATAGATGAGTCTTGAATAACACTGGCTATCCATCAGGGAGTAAATCTCTGTCTTAGTAGTTATTGAGCACTAAAACCAGCTCTTCACTGAGATACTGAAAGATATGAGCCGTCAGTTGCTTCCAACTAACTATAAGTGCCTGATTTTGCTCTTAGATTGCACTTTTAATTTGTATTTGCATCCCACTGTCTTTTTAAATTGTCTGAATTGTTTTTTGCCACATTTTACTGTATATTGTATTAGTACAGCTGTAGCATAGCCCAGTTCCAGGTATGCTGTTTCTGGGACTGTTTTGTAACTTCTGAGCATCAAATTTAAGTTCCAGGTATGCTGTTTCTGGGACTGTTTTGTAACTTCTGAGCATCAAATTTAAGCCATCTTTGTTGGTGAAAGCCCTTCTGTACCTTTGGGGGAGGAGAGTGCTGTCTGAGTCCCATCTAATCATGGGTGATTGGTCTAGAGCTCAGAGCGAGCATCCTTATTGGCTAGTATGAATTAAAACTAAGATAATAGTCTTCAGTAACAGGAAATCCAGTCCATGCCAGTCCCCTCTCGCAATTCTTTTCTCAAATGGTACCAAGATAGACCCTACTAACCAAACTAAACTTCTAGGTGTCACAATAGAAGAAAATCTAAAATTCTATAAACATATTTCTCTGACAATCAAACAAGTTCATATCAAACTTGGCACCCTCTATAGGGCAAAACCTTTCCTAACTCACAGTGCTAGGCTGGCCACTGCTTGGACACACCTGCTTTCTACACTCCTTTACGGCTCTCACATATTCACAAATCTGTGTAAGACTGACCTCATTAATCTAGAATCCTGTTACAAAAAAATTGCCAAATTTGCCACCAGTCACCCTTATAGGACTCTCCACTGCACTGCTCTTTCTTAGCTCAGCTGGCTCAAACTCCCTAACCTTTTATCCCTCAATCAACTCACCACGGTCCACAAAATAGTCCACCAACTCAACAACCTTCCTGCTCTTTCTAACCTAGTCCAACCTAGTATTAATCTCAGGACCCTCAGATCATCAGATAAACTAATGCTACAGGTTACCCCCTCCCACAGCCATCATGGTGACTCCCTCTATTCTTACAGATTTGCCAAATTATGGAACACACTTCCTCAGCCCTCACAAAAAAACACTAACTATCATGAGTTCAAAGAAACTCCTAAAACACTACCTAGCTAGTCATTGGCTCTGATCCTGCCATGCTCCAGGCTAATTCTTCCAGGCTCCTTTACTACATTCACTCCCTCTCAAATTAATTCCCTTATGCTGTATTGCATATAGGTCACTATACACCTCCCTCACACTCCCTTTTTCATCCCTTTCTCATTTTCATTTCTCTTTGTCTCACCTTACTCCAGCCACCCACCTCCTGCCTAAATACCTCAGGCCTCTACTCCTACCTACCTACCTCCTGTCAGTAAGATAATAATCTTTTCTGTCTCTCTGCAGGCTACCCAACTATCCATATTTGGACCCACATTATGCTAACTATATATCCTAACACCTCACATCATCTCTCAAAACTTACTTCTTCTATCACCCTCCCCAAACCCTTGTAGCTTGTCCTATCACCAACTGCTACCCATCGAGAATGTGTTAATCTTATAACATTATCTCTTGCTTTGAGTGTATATTCACTATAATAAGAATCTCACTAGCTTTATTTGTGATTAACTCTTGCTTGCCCCCACTATTGTAAATGCATCTGACAATCGATTCTCATTGTACTGCATATTTAAGGAAATTTGTAATCATCTATTTTTTGTACACTGGAGCTTTTCTCCCAGAGCCTCCATTGAAAAAGGGCCCTGCTCCAGTCAGATTACCCCGGTCAACAAATGTCAAATAAATAAATAAAATAAATAAATGAATAAGGTTGCTACAACATTCTGCTGCTCTGATGGAGATGGGTGCATTTGAACCTGTGTTCGTAACTGCACATCCAATTAAAACTGTGTATTTCTCAGTTAATAGCTCACTATATATATATATATATATATATATATTTACATATATTTAGACTCACTGTGATTTGAACTTGTATTTGCTGTATTCTGGGAATCCTCTTATTGTTATTTTCATGTTTAATATTGTGACTCTATATAGATTTAGTCTCTCCGTATTTGAATTTGTATCTTCTGTATTCTGGAATTTCTCTTATTATTATCATATTTAGTATTGTGTCTGTATTAGAGCTTCTTATTTCTAGTCCTGTATCTTCTGTAATGTGTCTTATATATATTGCTATGCTTAGTATTGTTACTTGTTGGAGCTTTTCTCCCTGTTTCTCTGCTGAAAATGGGCTCCTAGCCCAGTCAGGCATCACTTGGTTAACAAATGCAATAAATAAATAAATAAATAAAATATTTCTTGTTTTATTTAAACCCTGAGTTTGCGCTTCTTTGCATGTAGTTTACCATTGTACACTGCCGCATAGCGGTGGTCATCATTGCTGGTTATAGACGCAAATATTTTGCTTATTAAATTTTCCCTTAGCACTTTGGTTGTAGTCCTCCAGAGGTTTTCTGTGGTCCTTCTCGACTGTCAGGTGGAACAGTAAGCCTAGCATCAGAGGTACCAACATACCTCTCACTCAGTAGCTATTCCTAAATGTGACCTCTTTTTTTGACCACATAAATTTACCTAATACTATGGACAGACAATTTCCCACAGTTTCTCCAACCAGCTCGGTCGACATGGGCATCCTGAGTCAGTGTAGCAACTGCCTCATGTTCACCAGTAACCCTCTACTCCTAGTCCACACAAACTCAACATGTGAGAGATGCAATGCTCTCTCATACACCAATCAGTACATATGTCTATGAATGGGTTGTCAGCATGCACAACTCAACTACTACTCCCCCCAAACCCACATCACACATATCTACATATGCAGAGGTCCTCACCAGAAACATATCTAAACACCAGAGACATCCCAACATAAACACAAGCATGCTATACATTATACTTTTTCTGCAGAATACAGTACACATAATAGCTCATGCACTGGTGTCGCACCTGTCTAGCCCTTAGGGCAAAACTCAGAACCAAACATAATAGTCATAAGTGATTCCATCATAAGACACACAGATGTCTCTCTCACCAGGCTGGATAAGGAAAAGGTCATGGTCAGCTTTGTGTCAGGTGCCAGGCTTCGCCATATCACACACGCACTCAAGTCTGTCAACAGTAGGTACTGTTATGACTCCATTATAGTCCATGTTGGTGTGAATGACTTGAGATGTACCTCTCTAGACTATCTGGACTATATGAAGAGAGAGAGAGAGATGACTGAGCTCTTGGAGAATGTGTCTCAGGCAGGTATGTCCCTAGCCTTAAGCAGCATTTTACCTTCACCTAGGATGATGCCTCAATACATACAGAAAATGACTAACTTCAATAACTGGCTTGGTTTCTGATGTCATTCTAAGGGGATCCAGTATCTGTTAGCCAGGGAATGACATGATCGACAGACCTCAATGCTTTTTCAGAGATGGTCTTCATCTGTGACCCCTGCGATTTTGGCTACTGGCTAAGGCTCTTGCCACCCCCATAGTGCCTTTTTAGGCAGTGTCTCAAGGACGAAATTCTCAACATAAAAACTCCATCTACAAACAACCTCAAGGTTATGCTGCTAAATGCTAGGAGTCTTAACATGAAATTGCACTCACTGGAAGCAGTCCTCACCTTGGAAGGTGCAGACATTTGTGCAGTCATGGAGACCTGGTTCAAAGCTGTGGACAGCACCCCAGCCATACTGGGTTACACCTCCTTACACATGTTCAGACCACAAACTGAAGGCATGAAATATAAAGGAGGCAGTGTGTCAATATTCATTAAAGATAAATTAAAGATAAATACACCTCCAGATTGGTTAAACAGTATGATTTCCTGGAGAAACTTCAGGTGCAATTAACTGTTGGTAGGACGCCTATTCAAGTCATTGCCAGCTACAGAACCCCCTCCATGAGTCAGGACACCCACTCTGCCTATTTGGATCTACTTGAGTCTATCAAGATACATCCAAACACCATGGTTTTGGGTGACTTTAACTGCCCATCCATTGACTAGGTAAATTACTCATGCTCAAACTCACTTACCTAGAGGTTTCTCGATTTCATTAACTCCAGTGCCCCAAACCAGCTGGTTAACAACCCCACAAGGGGTGCCATTTCCTTGCTTACCTAGTATCAAAACAGTGGTATAAGTTGGAATGAGATGTGGTGGGCTCTTCCCTTGCAAGCCTGGATATGTTCTTCCTGGTTCTTCTTAGAGTGTCAGCCTCACAAATGGCCTTCTTGAAGTTCTGTTTGCTCACCCACAGAACAAATAGGTCAGGGTTTTCTTCTATTATTGCCCCTTGATGGGTAGAGAGCTTTGCTTTTTTTTTTTGTTTTTTCTGCTTAAGACTGAGGAGAGGGGTGTCTCAGTTTCCCATTCTTCTCCCAATAGTGGTAAGTCCATCCACTATCTACAATACCCATCAGCCTGTTCCTTCTGTTCTGTGTCAAGGATTTGAAAAGAAACATCCTTCATGCCTTCTGTGTGATTATTCTGGCCTGACTTAACATGGATCAACACCTCTTTAATCTTCCTTCTCCTTAGGGAGTTTCTCCCTCCCTGCACTTTCCACTGGATTTGGAGTGAGGAAAACTACTTATTCATTTTACCATTTTCATTCCATCTTGTCCTGTAGTGTATCTGCCTCTGGTTCTGCTTTGAATCTAGTTTTCCTCTGTTGTCCATCTTTAGTGTCTAATGGGGATACAGGGTGTTCTCTCTCATAGGATCATAGGAAGTTACTAGGATCATAGGAAGTTACTAGGCTAATGGCCCTAGAGCCCTTACAAGCCTATCCAAGTTCTACCCTTATTTCCACACTCAGAGGGACACAGGTGGAACCCTCTGGGTGAATTTACAGTGACCCATCTAGTCATCCAGATTACATTTGAAGAGGGTCAATGAGGAGCCCTGTTTGACATGAAGTGGGAGTCTGTATCAAAGGTGTGGTAACCTCTGGGAGAAAATTCTGTTCCTCAAGCAGGTTCTATTAATGTCACATACCAGGTTAAGGTCTTTAGAGCGAGTAACCCGTGTACCATTTGACTTGTGGATTTGCAGCATTTCCAATAAAGCAGGGTCAGAGATTGCCTTATATGCAAGGCAGAGATCGCCTCTGAGTAGTCTGCATAAAATGGAGTAAAGTGACAGTGATTTCAGATAATCCACATAGGACAGATGCTGAAGATCTTGAATTTTCCTTGTGAGGAACCTTTGTGGTCTTTCCATTTGCTACAGGTGCTTGGAAAGGTACATACCAAAAGGGGCATTGTACTTGATTACTGGCCTGGGAAGAGTACAGGGAGGTTATAACTTCTTTTTTTCTGGAGGCAATGCCCTTACTTATGAGATGAGCAATATAGAATGCCCTTCTTACCACTGTGTAGATGTGGTGATCGAAGTTAAGGTTGCTGTCAACCTGTGTGCTCAGGTCTCTCACCACTGAGTACGTACTTAGGGTGTTGCTATTGATGTGGTAGCTAGCAGGAACATAGCTCTTGCTGAAAGGGATGATAATACTTTTTTTTCATTGAGTTTAAAACCATGACTATGGCACCAATCATTTGTTTGTGTAAGACCCTATTGTAGGATGTTAACATCATTTGGAGATTCTATGACCACTCCCAGTTTGTAGTCATCAGCAAACTTTGTCAGCCACAGAGCTTTCGTTTTTTGCTTGTACTTCGAAGAACTAGATTCCAAACAGTAGAGGTCCATGGACTGATCCCTGTGGAACACCACTGGTTACAGGTCTGCTGTTGGAGGTGGGTTCCCCTATTTTGACTATATGTGTTTTATCAGTGAGTCAGTTAGCAACCCATCTAATGATATAAAGGTTGATACCTACCTGGGTGAGTTTGCCAATGATGTCTGAATGCGGGATAGTGTCAAAAGCCTTGGCTACATCTAGGTAGGCTGTATGCACATATTTCCCTCGTCCAGGGCCTTGCTGACTGACTCAAAGCAGTCCACCAGGTTTAATAGCCATGATCTCCCTTTGACAAATCCAAACTGAGAAGGGTCAAGTGTTTGGAGATTGCCTATGTCTTTGTTGATAAGGTCCATGATGATTTGCTCCATAGCCTTGCAGATAAGGATAGTCAGGCTAATAGGTCTATAGTGCTGGGGTCAGTTGAAGCACCACCTTTGTGTAAGAGAATAACAGTGGCCATTTTCCATTCAGCTGGGATGAAGCTGGTTCTTAGACTATGATTGAAAAGAGTACCCAATGGTGTTGCTAATTCTTGTTGGAGCCCATGTGGGACACAGCCTGGGAGAACCTGTCAGCCAGCAGGTTAACTATGTTCACAGGTTCAGTATATGTGGTATAATTAACTACCAGTTCAGCACAAATCTTGGCCTATGTTACGGATGTAACTAAAGAGTGCCTTATGGTCGTCCTTAGTTGAGGAGGCTAATTTCAATTCATAGTTTGCTGTTGGGAACTTCACAATAAGTCTTATTTTCTTGTTTAATCTGAGGAGGTGGTGTTTCCAGTTTAGGGCTCACTCCCTCTTACTCTTAGAAAACAATTTCTTATTATTATTGTAAAGCCTGTTAAGGTCAGTTGTCCACCAGGCAGGTTTGCTCTTCCTTGAGCAGCTTGTTTTTGTGCTGTCAGGTACAGCTGAGTTAATGCAGTTATACAGGTGTTTGTTTAGATCATTGGTGCAGAACTCAGCATAGTTGCCAGTTCCATCTGAGGGGAAGGTGCAGTGAAGTTATTTATACCATCCCGTTTTGAGGTTATAATCTACTTTGGAGAAGTTTTTTAGTTTAGTTGCTGCTGGCGGGGGTCAGGTGCGATAGTTACTTCGAATGAGACTGATATGTGGTCATATCTTACTAGGGAAAACAGTATACTGAATGCTACTACCTAAGCCCTGTAGAAAATGAAACATAGCCACCTCTTGGGGGGGACATCTGGGTATGAATAAATTTAGTTCTAGTCAGTTTTATATATTAGTGATGTGAGAGAAAGAAAACCTTTGTATCAGAGTGCCAATAGATGGCCCAAATTCTTTAAAAGTCCATTGATACCAATGTCTTTCAGAAATACTCTGTTTGAAAGCATTGTCATCTTCTTCTTTCGGCTTTTCCCAGTTAGGGGTTGCCACAGCGGAACACCTGTTCACTCATGATTGGCAGTGAAGTTTTACGGTGTTGAGTTGCCAGCCTGGTGCCCAACCTTCCACAGCATGCACACACTCACACCTAGGGCCAATTTACAGTGTCCAATCCACCTACAGCATGTCTTTGGGATGTGGGAGGAAACCAGAGCACTCAGAGAAAACCCACATGACCACAGGGAGGACATGCAGACTCCACACAGAAGGCACCCCAGCCAAGAATCGAACCGGAGAACCTCTTGCTGTGAGGCAGCAATGCTCACTGCTGCACCACCGTGGCCACCCCTATTGAAAGCATTGTCATCAATAATCTTTAATCAAATCCAGTAATGGGTGCAAGTATAGTCTGGTCATACTGGATTGTGTAATCAAACACCCTGTAACAAACACTTTGCAGAAGGTTATTTCTGAGTCTATAGCAAGAGAACTGGTCTTGCTGTTCTCTGTCATTGGCATACCAAAGGAGATCTTCACAGACCAGTTTCAATGATTATATATCAGCTATGTAAAAAATTCAAAGTGATGCATCTCAGGATGTCCGTGTACCATCCACAAACTTATGGCATAGTGTAATAATTTAATAAGATGCTAAAGCCTATAATATCTAATGTGATTTAAAATGATAGCAAAAATTAGGACCAGTTATTGCTGTACATCTTGTTTAGCATCTGCAAGGTCCCCAAACTTCCATAAGATTTAATCAATTTGAGCACATCTGTGGGAGACAACCTAGAAGACTATTAAATATAACTAAGCAAACACAGGAAGAGAAGGTAACTCCTTTTAAAATAATACTAAAGCACTAAACCTTCCATCAAGATCAATTAAAAAACATGATGCCAATAGTCTGTAAGCGCAAGCTGAGGATACAGGCAGCCCAGTAGGGAGTATATAACAAAAATGTCAGAAGGCAGACATTTCAGGCTGAAGATCTGGTGTTAAAGTATCTTTAGCTGAAAATAAATGTCTGGACAAATTGTAAGGGTCACTTGAGATAATAGAAATTATAAGCAAAGTACATCACTGAGTTAGAAAAATTAAAAGTAAGTCTACCACATTGCCACATAAATGTTCTTAAACCATGGAAAGAGACTGAGACACTCCTAGTCAGCCTGGCAGCTGAAGCAAGAGATCATAAAAAGGAAAAAGGAAAGAGAGCTGCTGTCTGCACCGAATGCAGTGGCAGATGAGGCCCTATCCAAGTCTCCAAAACAGGAGGTGAAGGAGTTCCTGATGTGCAACAGAAAAACATTCTTGGAACTGCCAAGTAAAGCCAATTACATAAAAAATAATATACAGAACAATCCAAGTTAAAGGGTCACTCTTGCACCATTTCAAGTATCTAAGTGTCAAAGAAAGTAGCTTAGGAGAAAGTGAAGAAAATGTTACTCATGAGCCACTGAGGAGTCACTGAGGAGTCTAATAGTGTATGGAATATCCCCATAGGTGTAGTACCTAAGCATGATGGAACCATTAGGTTCTACAATGACTTTTGGAAGTTTAGCAATATATCTAAAGTTAGCAACTACCCCATGCTAAGTGTGGACAAGCTAAGTAAGAAGTTGGGGAAATTAGATTCTTTACCATCCTGGAGCTTACAAAAGACTACTGGCAAATACCATTAACAGATGAAGATAAAGAGAAAACTGCTATTTTAACTCTACATGGTCTATATCAGTATTTAGCTCTATTTTTTGGCCTTCATGGGTCAATAGCCACATCCCAGTACATAATGAATGGGGTGCTTAAGCTCCAGAGATTGTATGCCATGGCATACCTAGATGATATTATAATTCATTCAGAAGACTGGACTTACACTTGCCCAATTTTCTGAATTCACTTGGATAAGCAGGACTCAAGGTCAACACCCCCAAAACTAAGCTTGGGATGGCTGACCTCAATTATTTAGGATACAGCACAAACAAAATGACATTTACAGACCCCCCCTCCAAAAAAAAAAAAAAAACTGAGGGATTACAAAAGTGACCAGTATCCTAGACATAAAAAGCAAATACAGGCCTCATTGGTCTGGCAGATTACTATAGAAAATTTTTACTGCACCTCTGCACCTTCTGACATTACTAACCATACCAAGTGTAAGATGCCAGCTACAGTTAGATAGAACTTAGAGATGGAGGATGATTTCTAACATCTGAAACATGTCTTGGCACCTCCTGAGTTTTTTAGACCTTTTATAATGCACACAGATGCCTTAGAGGTGGGCTTGAGTGTGGTACTATTACAGACACTAGCTGAGGAAGAGCACACAATTTGTTATTTGAGTAGAAAATAAATAAGGCTTATACCAGGTACTCAGCAATCAAATGCAAGTGAGTGGCTATTAAATGGGCTCTGATAACTTTAGGGTACTACCTCATGGGGAGAGAGTGTTTCCTTTGGTAACTCACCATTCACTCTATGCAATGGGGAAATAGGGGAGTGTCACGCTTTGCAGGTGGGCTTTATGCCTCAAGCCCAGGTATCAGTCACCACAAAGTGAATGGGCTCTCTCTGTTCAGACCATTCACAAGACCTGAAACCAGTGTTTTCAAGCTGGAGGAGAGTTCAGGTGTAATATAGCACAGTGGTTTCCCTGTGAAATTAATGTAAACTGTGATTTTCTTGATGTATATAATGCTATTTTAAAGACATTGCCATCATTATTTAAACTGCAGTCAACACTGTATTCCCTCCTTTAATGGGAAATGCTTGTCCTCTAGTGCAATCGCAGGGTAATTAATAGAGAGTAAGAAACAGCTGGTGACATAAGATAAGTTAAGCTAAGAAAAAAGCAGAGAATGAATGAGGTTCCAGAGGAGTCTCAAAATGTTATTGAGTGGAGACCAGGAATGACTCTAGAGGACACCAGTCAGAAGGACTGGAAAATGATGCAAGAGTTGTGGTGATCCTTGTATCTGGCATGAAAATAAAAGCAGCATTTTAGTTTGCTTTTATTTAGCATCAGGGGTGCTGTAATATTTTTTTAAACTGAGGCCACTGTAACATTTTTGTGCCATGGAAAACCATGGAGTAAGTGGGGTGTAATTACCAAAGCTTTTTTTGTGTGTGAGTGTGCAAGGACTTTAAAGACTTTTGACATTCTGAAAAATAGGTCTATATCAGCTTATCGAAAACTGATAAGAGCCAACAATCTTTGAACGAACTCTAAACGTTGAACAACCTAAATAGTGAAGACACAGAACAGCAATTTCTTTTTCCCAGGGAAAAAATTGCTGTTCCGCAAAAAAAAAAAAAAAAAAACAACAAATGAAAACACAACATAAAGTGGGGGCTTCACCCCCTACACCCACAGATGTGGGGCGCTATGCCCCCCCAACCCTACTTAAATATACCAACTCCGAGATCACACCACAGTGGAGGAAATGGCAAACTCCCGAAAACAGCTCAGTGATTTATTTTCCCTGGGAAAAAAATTGCTGTTCCATGTCTTTGCTATTTAGGTTGTTCGACATTTAGGGTTTGATCAAAGAGTGTTCGCTCTTATCAGCTTTCGATAAGCTGATATAGACCCATTCAAAACTGCTAAAATCTTTTTTTTTTTTTTTATTTTCACTGGGCAAAGCAAACCCAACTGTTGTTTTATATTATTAATGCTATGTCTGTGAAAACCTAAATTTTTCAACTGCTTTTCATTCCATTATATGAATGTAATAATGCATAGGGCTGTGCTTCGTAAAGATATTGCTGCATACTCAGGGGATCTTGTGAGGCCTGAGCCCAAAGGGAGAGTGCCTTACAGTCCCTTGGCATGTAGTGATATTTGCAGCATACACAACTCCTAGGTGCATTATTGCACTAATAAAATGGGCATCTGTATAGTTTTTCAGCTTGAATTTTACATTTAGCAGGTTATGTATGATGACTATACGTTTTGAAGAATATTTTAATGTAAAATAGTTTCTTCACCCCTTTTATCTAACTGATGGCTACATAGGGTTATAATTACTTCACTGTGTGGAATTTTGATCTGAACTTTTTAGGGTAGCCACCTAGGATCACCTAATTTCAAAACCATAAGTATCATAAATGGCAAAAAATGCCTGAAACACACGTCAAAAACATGGTGGGCAAGCCCACGACTCATCCCATACTTATATATGCCAATTCCACAATCACATCAGTCTCCCAAAGGAAGGGAATCCTTGCTGGTAAATACTTAGAAATCATATCTGTAATGATTTCCTACAGAAAACATAAATAATTGTTATGTTCCTCAATTTCTTTTACTTTGGCCAACTGGCACTCAAAGAATTTCACCTCATCCACCCCTGCAGAGGATCCGTTTACTGGATAATTCTGTCAAACAGTAATCAACTGCAAAGTTAAGTTTATAAATAGTTGCTAAAACTGCATAATACTGTATCTTAGTTCTAGCATGTGACAAGAGTCCGGATGAGAAGACTATGATATCAGTTGCATAGTGCTGCATAAACACATGCAATTCTTTCCATGTAACATTGCCTGAAATATTCAAAAAAGTAATCGTTTTGCTGGTTACTGCAAGAACTGAAAGTCCAATTATGTGCAAGTAGTAATGCTCATCCACCACCATTCTTTAGCTGATGATATGCTTATTGCATCCTAATAATAATCATAATAATTAATCTTTATTGGTGGCAACACCCAAGAACTGGAAAAACACATGTAACTTTTATTTAGGCAAAAAAGTGAAATCTAATAGTTCTTAATGGCACAGATTGTATTCCTAAAAGGAAATGTGTGACTTTAAATATTCTTGTTTTTGGTGCTGCTTGATATTTATGGTTACAGCGGCTTTCAGAATTAGGGCATGTTATGGTTACAGCGGCTTTCAGAATTAGGGCATGTTCTTTGTTTTTGTTGGTCTAGTCTTTGCAGTCATAACTATTTAGTGGTTTTCCACCACTGACAAATAAAATGGAGCCAAGTCAAAATTTTCTTTTTATTTATTACTGGTTGACTGTTATGTTTACAGAAGTTTTGGGAATCATGGCTATTGCCATTGTTTCATTTATTATTGCTTGATACTTTACGGTGTTTTTGGAATTCATGCTGCTGAGTGTATTATCACCTTTTTAGTTTGCAAACTGCTCGATGTTTACAATAATATGATTCTTTATTTATTGGTGGAGTTAAAGCACCTCTACCTGTCTATATTGCACTTGCATTGGTTTTAAGGGGTGTATGCGAAGCTGGAGCTGGCTCATCTAGTGCCCAGTGCCAGTCCCAAATCTTATGCCCCTATACACTAAGCTGGCTGAAGAGCAAAAAAAAAATCTTTGATCTGATGCTCCCACACAGGAAAGAAGGGAGTTGTACCAGTTTTTTGTCACACCTTTGTGTAGTACAACAGCCAAGAAAAAAAAGGTCCATTCTTCAATCTGGCATTTGTGCCTTCTCTCCTTTGGAGAAATGCCAGGTCCCTGTCATGCATTCATGCTTATGTGAGGAGCACAAAAAACTATGTAGGTGCTGATCACACTCCTAACACCTTGTGCCTGGAGCAGGTGCCCCTTTTGCCCCACCCTAGCTATGCTTCTTGGTGCATATATTCCTTTGCATCATGGGTGAATAGTTCTTTTGTCCAATGAGCACACCTGTGAGTCTTCTGAGGACTGCAGTTAAAACATGGAGTAAACAAACCAGTTAAAAGCTTCTACAGCCTCCTGATGGTTTTATATAATGCTACATGTGGTTTAATTCTCCTTATTTTATTTAATGACCAAAGCAATACTTTGTCCCTGATGTCTGACTTGACTAAGCATTATTGCAAAAGTTTGTTGTTTTCAGTGTTGTTATCCAAGTCAATTTTATTTTGTTCAGTGACTGTTACCTAGAGTGGTATTAATCTGCTTGAAATTCTTTGTTTTTGTTCTGAAGCAGAGGAATTTACAATAGCAAGTAATGTATTAAATATCATTGTAAATTCCATACTGGTGAAAGAAGCTACTTCTTTCTGTAGACAGTGGCATTTACTGGGTACAGGTCAAGTTCACTCGTGTAGGAAAGCAGCAATATTGCACATTTCCTTAACAAATTATGATCTGATCTGTATATAATAAATTCCACTATCTGTTCAAAAGACAGTATCCATCAATTAAAAGATGTTTTTAAGAATACCTAAGTGCCAAATCACTGAACAAAGCCCTTAAAGAAAAGTTATTACTTGCATTATAAAGTATAGTGTTTGGGAACCTATTTCTAGGTAAACCTAGAAAGCACACCTGCTTTTGGCAATCAGCTTTGAATTTGAACTGCCTGCTGGCATTCACTTTATTATAACATTCCTGGTTACTGCCACTGGCAGACTGGACAGCAGCTGCCTAGAGCTGAGGCTAGAACATTTTCAGAAAATCATTTCAACTGAAGAAGAAAAGCAGCTTTTTGCATTCCATGTACAGATACATAATTTCTCACATTTATTGTCTTTAATTGCAGAAATGAATATTGGCAGATTCAGTATTGCAATTAAGTTACAGCAGACAAAAGCACTTTGTGTGGCCTGCCTTTCAAGCATTGTTAGCTTGAATGAGGCAAGGTAACCCACACAGCTAAAACTGCAGGCATGATAATACCACAATGCTATCACCTGTGTAAGCATAAATGTGTTAACTGTATTGTTAATCTATTTTGCCATCAAATTTGCCTTTGCTCTTCCTACATTTTTTGAAGTTATGGGCAAAGTTATAAGGAACACGTTAACTGCTAAGTGACTGAATGACTCTATAAAGTGTTTATAACATATTATGGAATGTACTGAAGTGTTTCTCTGAACACATAGAATGTGCACCTGTTTTGGCCCTTTGCTATAATTTTTAAAGGCTAGAGGTTTGACCAGTGATAGCTGACAGGTGTAGGTGAAGGAGGATGTACCAAGGAAGATTCCATGGTGAGACGGTATGCAGTTGTCAGGTGGTCTATGAATACTGACTTTTTTATCAGTATCGTTACATTCCTTTCCTAATGTATAAATATTTACTCTGAACTACTTGTTGTGAGCACTGCTTCTACTTGTTCTTAAGCCAAAATGTTATTTTTTCACACAGCTGACATGCATAATATCACTATATTCTCACTGGCAATATTTGTACCACTGCTTGTACTGTTTAAGGGCAAAATATGTACTATGCTGCAGATTTATTCATTTCCTATTCATAGTCATTATTTCATCATGCATATTTATCAGGAACCAGGATATATTATCACAAAATAACATTAAGGATGTTTAACAGACTAAACCATGCAAATCTCACTGAAACACTAAAAAGTGTTATTGCCTCACAGTGCTGGGCCTCTAGTTTTGATTGGCAGATGAAGTGCTTTGCCGTTTGTGTAGAGTCTGCATGTTAACCTGTGTCTGTGTGTTTATCTTTACTGTGTGCTTGGGTTTCCTCCACCCTGCTGTGATAAGTGTTTCTCAGTACATTTATCTTTCCTCCACTCCTGTTTGCAATTTTCATGGGTGATATCTATAAATAGCTACGGTCTGAATACTATCAGTTATGGGACATAAGGATAGCATCTTTGTTCAGTAGCGATGTGACATAGAGCAAGGCACTGTGCTAGATAGGTCATCTAGATGGTATTAACTGGATTGGTATAAACTTTTGAACTGGTTTTATTGTAGTGATACAGTAAGGAATCATGAAAGAATTGGCGTGATCAGAAAATACCACTGGGTGAGCAGGAGACTGGAAGCAGTACTACATCACTCAAGGAATTAAAAAGATTCTGCAGTTACAACAAAATATGGGAGCAAGCGTAGCAATGGGTGCATTCTGTACCAAGTGGAGATTCCATAGCCAGATGCGCATCCTTTATATCATCTTTTGCAAATGAGTGGGCTGGTGAAAAGACATTAAAGAGACACCAGACTTCAGCAAAGAATCATCAAACCTTCAGATGGAGAAGCACAACTTTATGATGACAAAGTTTATGCAGCTACATACCAGAACAAGTGAAACCATTAATGTGACAGAGATCAAAGTAACAACAGTCTACCCTGAGCTTAAACACAGTCACTCATATGTGTCCACAGACTGTAGAAGTAAACTCGTACACTTAATGCTGACTCTGTTTTGGTTGCAATATTCAACTACCTGCCACCAAAGAAGGGCAAAATGTTATGAACAAACTTACACCACATTCACGTAAACAACTAATACTGGAGCTTGGGCCATCATCCTTTTCATTAGCATTAGATGTCTCCAACAAACAAAACGAAAATGGTCCCTGTGATTATTCAGTATTTCAAACAGCTCTATGGTATTCAACAAAAACTGCAGGATTTTTATGAGGGCCTTAATAAGGCTCAGAATAAAAGTATTGAAACCGTCTTTGGAAAGATGAAGAATGTTCCACTACAGAAATGGCTTCAGCTTTGAAATGTGTCTAACAATGTTTTAAGTAATGGTTTCAATTAATAAAAGGAAGAACAGATCCATTATAAACATCTTAAAGTTGATGTGCCCTATGTCATTCCAGGAAACTGTCTGGGTCACATACTGCATAATTGTGCAAAACATACAATCAAGGCCCATAAGTTCATAGGTTCATAGGTAGGTACTAGGCTATTGGCCCTACGGCCTATATAAGCCTAGCCAAAAAGGTACCCTGGCTTTCGCCACCCAAGACAATTATATTCCTGTGCCCTTATCAAGCAGAGCCACAGAAGTGATCCCCGGGGTGAATTTCCTATTTCCCATCCAATCATCAAGATTTTTCTTGAAGAGTGCTAATGAGGAGCTCTGTTTGACATAGATAGGTAGTCTGTTCTAGAGTATGGGATCCCCGGGGTGAATTTCCTATTTCCCATCCAATCATCAAGATTTTTCTTGAAGAGTGCTAATGCGAAGCTCTGTTTGACATAGATAGGTAGTCTGTTCTAGAGTATGGGAAGTCTCTGGGACAGGAATCTATCCCTCCAGCATGTTCTGTTTGTTGTGATGACAAGATTTAGGTCCCTAGAGCATGTAGCTCGGAGGGATAGGGATTTCTTTAAGTGGAGCATGTCCAACAGCTCTGAGTTTGACATAGCTTTGTATGTTAGGCAGAGATTGCCTCTGAGTAGGCAATATGTGATGGACTAAAGCTGGAGTTTTTTTGAGATGGTCTGTGTAGGGCATCTGTTTGAGGCCAGTAATCCTCTTTGTGAGGTATTTCTGCGGCCTTTCCAGTTGTTGTAGATGTCTTGTGAGGTACATACCAAAAGGGAGTTGTACTCTTATAATGGGTCTGAGTGATGAGTAGAGGGGAACAATGACCTCTTTTTTTCTGAATGAGAAACCTTTTGTAATGAGGTGTGCCATGTAGAAGGATTTCCTGACCACTGTGGTGATATGATTATCAAAGGAGAGACTACTGTCCACCTGTGTCCCAAGGTCTCTTATCACACTTTAAGTGTTAAGTAGACTACCACCTATGTGATAGTTCATGGGTACAGAGTTTTTACCAAAAGGGATGACAATGCACTTTTTGGCACTGAGCTTGAGGCCATGGCTTTGACACCAGGCATATGTCTCAGTGAGGCCCTTTTGTAGGATGTCCACATCATTAGGAGTTTAAATTATGGCACCTAGTTTGCAGTCATCTGCAAACTTAGTTAGCCAAAGACTTTCTGTGTTAGCCTGTACTTCAGAGAAGTAGATGTCAAACATGAGAGGACTCAGGACTGAACCCTGTGGTACTCCACTTGTCACTCTGAAGTCAGATTTGGAGTCTGCTACTTCCACAGTGTGGGTTCTGTGAGCAAGCCAGTTGGCAACCCATTTTGTAACATAGGGATGTATACCTAGTTTAGTGAGTTTATCTATAATTCCAGAGTGGGGGATGGTGTCAAAAGCCTTGGCGAGATCTAGATAGGCTGTGTGAACCACCTTACCCTCATCTATGGCTTTGGTGACTTCTTTAAAGAAGTCTATCAGGTTTAGAAAACATGATCTGCCTTTTACAAACCCAAACTGTGTGGGGTCCAGAGTTTGGAGATTACCAATGTCTTTGTTTATGAGTTCCATGATGATACGTTCCATAGCCTTGCAGACCAGGCTCGTTAGGCTAATGGGGCGGTAGTTCCTGGGGTCTGTCGTGGCTCCACCTATGTGGACTGGGATAACTGTCGTGGTGCACCATTCAATGGGCACAAAGCCTGAGGTGAGGCTATGACTGAACATAGTACTTAGGTGGGGTGCCAGTTCATTTTGTAGTTCATGTAGAATTCAGCCTGGGATGTTGTCAGGTCCCATGGATGCTGTGTTCTTGGCTTTGGAGAGTGAGGTTTTTACCTGTGCAGTCGTGATTACAAGAACTTTGCATTCTTCCAGTATAGAGATGGGCCCTTTAGGGGATGAGAGGAGGGTAAAGTTAGCAGTGAACCTATCTGCTAAGATGTTGGCAATATCAGTTGGTTCTGTATATTTAGTGCCATTGTGCTGTAACTCAGAGCAGATCTGAGTGTTGCCATTGAGATTCTTGACATAGCTATAGAATGCTTTGTGGTTGTCTTTAGAATCAGTGTTGATTTTGTTTTTATAACTAGCTTTGGAGGATTTTATGAGGGATCTCAGCTTCTTACTGAGGCTGATCAGGGACTTCCTCCAATCATGGGTGCATAGCTTGATGTGAGAACATTGGTTCTGAAGTAACACAATAAATTCTAAACATCTGCCAAAAAGCTTACACAGACATATTTTCCATTCCAAACCAAGGGTGTGAGGCGATTGTGTCATGTTTTCAAGTGGTGCCTTTCA